>NW_028161756.1:203629-411864 GCF_964263955.1 Coregonus lavaretus
ATCCACAAAATGCAGAGGTATTTCTACAAAAGGCCCTCTTCCCCTCACACTCTCTCTACCGTAGGTGACATTACCCTGAGCTACAGTACCCTTCATCCTGATCCATGAGAACACTTGACACTTTCTGCCTCACTGACAAAAGGCAGATGCTGAACATTCCGATTAACGTTTATAGAGAAAATCCAGGCTTCGGTTTCTGATCTTCATTTCACTTTTGGACTTCTATATGACAGTGTTCAGAGTTTTCATTGGCTCTCTTTGGCACTGCATTTCTATGTTATCCTGTCCACTACTTTTCAATAACAAGAAATTCAACAATACCAAGCGTTTGCAACAATGCTCGGCTGCACAGTCTTGTCCCGTGCCCACTAATTAGAGAAGTAGCTACATAATTAGAGGTCTTGTCCCGTGCCCCGTAGTTACATTTTAATCATTTAGCAGACGCTCTTATCCAGAGCGACTTACAGTTAGTGAGTGTATTCATAATTTTTTTTTTTTTCATACTGGCCCCCCGTGGGAATCGAACCCACAACCCTGGCGTTGCAAACGCCATGCTCTACCAACTGAGCTACATCCCTTAGTTAGAGAGATATCTACAGTGAGGGAAAAAAGTATTTGATCCCCTGCTGATTTTGTACGTTTGCCCACTGACATCAGTCTATAATTTTAATGGTAGGTTTATTTGAACAGTGAGAGACAGAATAACAACAACAAAATCCAGAAAAACGCATGTCAAAAATGTTATAAATTGATTTGAATTTTAATGAGGGAAATAAGTATTTGACCCCTCTGCAAAACATGACTTAGTACTTGGTGGCAAAACCCTTGTTGGCAATCACAGAGGTCAGACATTTCTTGTAGTTGGCCACCAGGTTTGCACACATCTCAGTAGGGATTTTAACCCACTCCTCTTTGCAGATCTTCTCCAAGTCATTAAGGTTTCGAGGCTGACGTTTGGCAACTTGAACCTTCAGCTCCCTCCACAGATTTTCTATGGGATTAAGGTCTGGAGACTGGCTAGGCCACTCCAGGACCTTAATGTGCTTCTTCTTGAGCCACTCCTTTGTTGCCTTGGCCATGTGTTTTGGGTCATTGTCATGCTGGAATACCCATCCACGACCCATTTCAATGCCCTGGCTGAGGGAAGGAGGTTCTCACTCAAGATTTGACGGTACATGGCCCTGTCCATCGTCCCTTTGATGCGGTGAAGTTGTCCTGTCCCCTTAGCAGAAAAACACCCCCAAAGCATAATGTTTCCACCTCCATGTTTGACGGTGGGGATGGTGTTCTTGGGGTCATAGGCAGCATTCCTCCTCCTCCAAACACGGCGAGTTGAGTTGATGCCAACGAGCTCGATTTTGGTCTCATCTGACCACAATACTTTCACCCAGTTCTCCTCTGAATCATTCAGATGTTCATTGGCAAACTTCAGACGGGCATGTATATGTGCTTTCTTGAGCAGGGGGACCTTGCGGGCGCTGCAGGATTTCAGTCCTTCACGGCGTAGTGTGTTACCAATTGTTTTCTTTGTGACTATGGTCCCAGCTGCCTTGAGATCATTGAACAGATCCTCCTGTATAGTTCTGGGCTGATTCCTCACCGTTCTCATGATCATTGCAACTCCACAAGGTGATATCTTGCATGGAGCCCCAGGCCGAGGGAGATTGACAGTTATTTTGTGTTTCTTCCATTTGAGAGAGGTTTTGTCCCATGCCCCCCCTGGTTAGAGATGTAGCTACATAATAAGAGAGGTCTTGTCCCGTGCCCCCCCTGGTTAGAGAGATAGATACATAATAAGAAAGGTCTTGTCCCGTGCCCCCCTGGTTAGAGATGTAGCTACATAATAAGAAAGGTCTTGTCCCGTGCCCCCTGGTTAGAGAGATAGCTACATAATAAGAGAGGTCTTGTCCCGTGCCCCCCCTGGTTAGAGATGTAGCTACATAATAAGAAAGGTCTTGTCCCGTGCCCCCTGGTTAGAGAGATAGCTACATAATAAGAAAGGTCTTGTCCCGTGCCCCCTGGTTAGAGAGGTACAGTAGCTAGCTACATAATAAGAAAGGTCTTGTCCCGTGCCCCCTGGTTAGAGAGATAGCTACATAATAAGAAAGGTCTTGTCCCGTGCCCCCTGGTTAGAGAGGTACAGTAGCTAGCTACATAATAAGAAAGGTCTTGTCCCGTGCCCCCCCTGGTTAGAGAGATAGCTACATAATAAGAAAGGTCTTGTCCCGTGCCCCCTGGTTAGAGATGTAGCTACATAATAAGAAAGGTCTTGTCCCGTGCCCCCTGGTTAGAGATGTAGCTACATAATAAGAAAGGTCTTGTCCCGTGCCCCCCTGGTTAGAGAGGTACAGTAGCTAGCTACATAATAAGAAAGGTCTTGTCCCGTGCCCCCTGGTTAGAGATGTAGCTACATAATAAGAGAGGTCTTGTCCCGTGCCCCCTGGTTAGAGAGATAGCTACATAATAAGAAAGGTCTTGTCCCGTGCCCCCTGGTTAGAGATGTAGCTACATAATAAGAAAGGTCTTGTCCCGTGCCCCCCCTGGTTAGAGATGTAGCTACATAATAAGAAAGGTCTTGTCCCGTGCCCCCCCTGGTTAGAGATGTAGCTACATAATAAGAGAGGTCTTGTCCCGTGCCCCCCCTGGTTAGAGATGTAGCTACATAATAAGAAAGGTCTTGTCCCGTGCCCCCTGGTTAGAGATGTAGCTACATAATAAGAGAGGTCTTGTCCCGTGCCCCCTGGTTAGAGAGATAGCTACATAATAAGAAAGGTCTTGTCCCGTGCCCCCTGGTTAGAGATGTAGCTACATAATAAGAAAGGTCTTGTCCCGTGCCCCCCCTGGTTAGAGATGTAGCTACATAATAAGAAAGGTCTTGTCCCGTGCCCCCTGGTTAGAGAGGTAGCTACATAATAAGAAAGGTCTTGTCCCGTGCCCCCTGGTTAGAGATGTAGCTACATAATAAGAAAGGTCTTGTCCCGTGCCCCCTGGTTAGAGAGGTAGCTACATAATAAGAAAGGTCTTGTCCCGTGCCCCCTGGTTAGAGAGGTAGCTACATAATAAGAAAGGTCTTGTCCCGTGCCCCCCCTGGTTAGAGAGGTAGCTACATAATAAGAAAGGCCTTGTCCCATGCCCCCCCTGGTTAAAGAGGTACAGTAGCTAGCTACATAATAAGAGAGGAAGGATGTGGAGGGGGAGAGAACATGTTCCTCCTGTTATTGAATTAAGCACACACACGCATACCATAAGATCATATGACTTGTTTATGCTAGCCATGTGTCTATGTTCTGCTGGTACGGGAATCTCCCCACAGTCAATGAGCATCGCAATGTGAACTGAATCCTACTGCTCGCTCAGAATTTGACACCTTGGCCCGCCCCATACTTTTCTTTTTTATATTGGTTTACTTGTTAGTTTGTGTTTCTCCAGTTGAACGTGAAGACTAAAATGTCCAAAAATATATGTATTGCTCCCAAATGACGTGTAGACCGACGTGACATTTTCCTGGGTGAAATCCGACCTCCACCGGGGTTTGTTGTTGACGTCTTCCAGGAACCGTGATTGTGAAACGTCGTTCCTGGATAGAATTACACTGCAGCGAGTTGGACGGCTGGAAAGGATATCGGCTGCCTCATCCGCAAAGAGATGCTACAATACTGACTCCTGTTTGCGACTTTCTCTGGCTTTACTTAAGGAAGAGTTCAACGTATGTCTCCGTCTGTTGTTCTAACGCATTATTCATCTGTCTTGGAATGACTTGGCTTGCTTTGTTTCCTCCGCATGTCACCGCTTGGTCAAATTCATGTTGGAGTGTTTGTCGTGAACAAGCAAGCTTGTTGACATCGGCAATATAGAAGTTGGAGCTAAATACAGCGAGCTAATGTAATGATACGTTGTCCAAATAGATGTTAATTAGCTGGGACATGCTGTGCTTGCTCCCTCCAAGAGCACAGTCAAAAACATGTTTTTTTTTTTCTTTTTTAAATGTTGTTACAAGCTATATATTATTGTTGTTAAGTTGTAGCCGTCTAAATGAGCTTTTACTTTCCTGTAGTGTGATGCGCTTTTATGTCAACATTATCTAGCTACACCCCTCCACTTCTATAGCAACATACACAAACCATTAGGAACACCTTCCTAGTATTGAGTTGCTGCCCTCAGAACAGCCTCAATTCGTCGGGACATGGACTACAAGGTGTCGGAAGCGTTCCACAGGGATGCTGGCCCATGTTGACTTCATTGCAGTTGTGTAAAGTTGGCTGGATGTCCTTTGGGTGGTGGACCATTCTTGATATACACGGGAAACTGTTGAGCGTGAAAAACCCAGAAGCTTTACAGTTCTTGACACACTCAAACCGGTGCTCCTGGCACCTACTACCATACCCCATTCAAAGACACTTAAATATTTTATCTTTCCCATTCACCCTCAGAATGATATACAATTCATGTCTCAAGGCTTAAAAGTCCTTAATTAACCTGTCTCCTCCCCTTCATCAACTCTGATTGAAGTGGATTTAACAGGTGACATCAATAAGGGATCATAGCTTTCACCTGGTCAGTCTATGTTCCCTAATGTTTTGTACACTCAGTTTGTCTCAGTGATTATGAAGTTTGGTTAGTTGTTTTCAGATCCACAAGAAGGATGTTTCAGTTTGGAAGCCGGCTGGCCCAGTTCCACTTATCCTCAGGACCCGGTACTGCTACAGCGGCCACCAAAGGAGAGAGTACACAGCCTACCCTAACAGTACAGGACTTTATCCAACGTGGCAGGTAGGCCCTACGTCAAGGTCTAAATGATTGATTGAACGTGTAAGGGATTTATTCCAGTGTCTTCTGTACGTATGGTGAGGCTGTCAACTAGATGGTCTAGTTTATTCTCTATAGTGGTAGCTAGCTAGACTACAGTATGGGGGGGGGGGTCAGGTTGTACGTAGGCTATATATAGTAAAATGCATAAGGACCTTGGATTATACCCCTTCTTTCTTTCCAATATTGTCTTAGGAAACTTGGCAGCCTGAAAAAAGAATACATTTTCTGCAACCTACGAATCCCGACCCAGTTTCAAACCGCCAAGGGAGACGACGTCGACCTTGTCATCCTCACAGGTGCACAGTCGAGCGTTAAAACGAACTATGTACTGTGTTGTTGACTTGTCTCCTAACCAATGTTCCCTCTCTCATTTTTTTTATTTCCGCCACTGAGCAAATTTCAGTTCTGCTGAGCGCAAACTTGAAAATTGTGAAAAATTCTGTGCAACTTCCAGCGCACGTTTACTGTGAACAAATCAAATTGTATTTGTCACATGCGCCGAATACAACAGGTGTAGGTAGACCTTACAGTGAAATGCTGACTTACAAACCCTTAACCAACAATGCAGTTTTGAGAAAAATAAGTGTTAAGTAAAAAATAAATAAGTTAAAAATAACAAATAATTAAAGAGCAACAGTAAATGAACAGTAGCAAGGCTATATACAGGGGATACCGGTAGAGAGTCAATGTGCAGGGGCACAGGTTAGTCAAGGTAATTGAGGTAAAACGTACATATAGGTAGAGTTAAAGTGACTATGCATAGATAATAAAGAGAGTTGCAGCAGTATAAAAGAGGGGGTGGGGGGACAATGCAAATAGTCTGGGTAGCCGTTTGATTAGCTGTTCAGGAGTCCTATGGCTTGGGGGTAGAAGCTGTTAAGAAGGCTTTTGGACCTAGACTTGGCCCTCCGGTACCGCTTGCCGTGCGGTAGCATAGAGAACAGTCTATGACTAGGGTGGCTGGAGTCTTTGACAATTTGTAGGGCCTTCCTCTGACACCGCCTGGTATAGAGGTCCTGGATGGCAGGAAGCTTGGCCCCAGTGATGTACTGGGCCGTACGCACTACCCTCTGTAGTGCCTTGCAGTCGGAGGCTGAGCAGTTGACATACCAGGCAGTGACGCAACCAGTCAGGATGCTCTCGATGGTGCAGCTTTTTGAGGATCTGAAGACCCATGCCAAATCTCCTGATGGGGAATAGGTTTTGTTGTGCCCTCTTCACGACTGTCTTGGTGTGTTTGGACCATGATAGTTTGTTGGTGATGTGGACACCAAGGAACTTGAAGCTCTCAACCTGCTCCACTACAGCCCCGTCGATGAGAATGGGGCCTGCTCGGTCCTCTTCTTTTTCCTGTAGTCCACAATCATCTCCTTTGTCTTGGTCACATTGAGGGAGAGGTTGTTATCCTGGCACCACACGGCCAGGTCTCTGACCTCCTCCCTATAGGCTGTCTCATCGTTGTCGGTGATCAGGACTACCACTGTTGTGTCGTCGGCAAACTTAATGATGGTGTTGAAGTCGTGCCTGGCCATGCAGTCATGGGTGAACAGGGAGTACAGGAGGGGACTGAGCACGCACCCCTGAGGGGCCCCCGTGTTGAGGATCAGCGTGGCAGATGTGTTGTTACCTACCCTTACCACCTGAGGGCGGCCCGTCAGGAAATCCAGGATCCAGTTGCAGAGGGAGGTGTTTAGTCCCAGGGTCCTTAGCTTAGTGATGACCTTTGAGGGCACTATGGTGTTGAACACTGAGCTGTAGTCAATGAACAGCATTCTCACATAGGTGTTCCTTTTGTCCAGGTGTGAAAGGGCAGTGTGGAGTGCAATAGAGATTGCATCATCTGTGGATCTGTTGGGCCGGTATTCACATTGGGGTGGGTCTAGGGTTTCTGGGATAATGGCTTTAAGTTACAGTTTTAAGTGGCCTTGTAGGCTACTGTGGCTATTTGATCACAATGTAGGTCTACCAGAGTGGCCTACCATCAAAAACAATGGAGAAAATGCATCCCATAACATTTTAACATAGAAATATCTGTTTTGTCATTCAGCCTACAGTAGCAGCCAATGTGTGGTGTTCAACGTAGGCCTACATTCCATGAGACTTTTGATAAAAACATGCAGGGCTTGACATTAACCTGTTTATCCACTAGTCCTTCAGACAAGGTGGTGACTGAAAATGTTGTTGTGTTGTTTGATGCAAGAAACCAAAATACAACACTGCCACTTTAAGACAAGAAAAAGCTCTTTACCTGACTGGTTTTTCTAGAAATGTACAACGTTTTGTGCTCTTGTAGAAAGCAATCACTCCCCTATTGCTGACTACAAATGATCTATAACTGGGCTAATAACTCACTAACTAGCAAAGGATATGAACAAAATGTGCACATGTGGCTACATGCAGCTCTCGCTTTGATCTCAAAACAAGCGCATCTACTCACGACCGCTCATACTGTAAACACAGTCCAGTTCAAAGTAAATGGCACGGATCCATATATGGCAATGGTCTATTTGCATATAGGCCTACTGCAGCTGTGATTGGTTATGCCTCACCAGTCTGTGTAGAGTAGGGGCTGAGTCCTGCGCAATAGAATCCTACTCGGATGTGTTCTTCCTACAACAAAATCTCTTGCATAGTTAGTTTGGATTCGGGACGTTGCATTGAAAGTGGCTAATATTGCGTTGATTCAATCACAATTGCCACAGTAAAGGGAAACGTTGATAGTGTTAACTAAGGGGGGAAACTCGAAAGTTGAGGGAAGTTAAATCTCGTGCTTCTCCGTGGGCTGATATTTCTTCTGCGTGGCGTGGAAGTCTTGGGGCTACTGCGCGCAACTTAGAGTGAACATTGACAGGGATGCTGGCCCATGTTGACTCCAATGCTTCCCACAGTTGTGTCAAGTTGGCTGGATGTCTTTTGGGTGGTGGGCCATTCTTGATACACACAAAACTGTTGAGCGTGGAAAAACCAACAGCGTTGCAGTTCTTGACACAAACCGGTGCGCCTGGCACCTACTACCATACCCCGTTCAAAGGCACTTGCATTTTTTTCAACCTCTGAATGACACACATACACACAATCCATGTCTCCATTTTTTTCAAGGCTTAAAAATCATAATTTAACCTGTCTCCTCCCCTTCATCTACACTGAAGTGGATTTAACAGGTGACATCAATAAGGGATCATAGCTTTCACCTGGTCAGCCCATATCATGGAAATGTTTTGTACACTCAGTATATATTATATATACACCGTGCTTACTGGCTGCTTTCAATCAGAGGTGCTAATGAACATACTGAGCATCAACTCTAAATCAAGGCTGTCCAACCCTGTTCCTGGAGAGACGCCCTCCTGTAGGTTTTCACTCCAGCCCTGTTCCTGGAGAGATACCCTCCTGTAGGTTTTCACTCCAACCCTGTTCCTGGAGAGATACCCTCCTGTAGGTTTTCACTCCAACCCTGTTCCTGGAGAGATACCCTCCTGTAGGTTTTCACTCCAACCCTGTTCCTGGAGAGATACCCTCCTGTAGGTTTTCACTCCAACCCTGTTCCTGGAGAGATACCCTCCTGTAGGTTTTCACTCCAACCCTGTTCCTGGAGAGATACCCTCCTGTAGGTTTTCACTCCAACCCTGTTCCTGGAGAGACACCCTCCTGTAGGTTTTCACTCCAACCCTGTTCCTGGAGAGATACCGTCCTGTAGGTTTTCACTCCAACACTAATCTAGCGCACCTGATTCTTACTAATTAGCTGGTTGATGAGCAGAATCAGGTTAGTTACAACTGGGGTATCTCTCCAGGAACAGGGTTGGAGGGCCCTGCTCTAACTCACAACAAAACCTCTTCTATCTCTCTCCTAAGGTCACGGGGTGTTCTGCATCGACGTGAAGCCCTGGAGAGGAACAGTGTCTTCCCGGCAGCAGAACTGGCACGTTCAGCTCAAAGAACGGGACCAAAACCTTACCAACACCTCCATAGAACAGGTGGCAGACCCCCTTGAGGCCATCATGGTAAATAGGTTACACCTTTAGACCAAAACAACGTATCAGCCTAGATACCATCCTGCTGAGTCAATCACATAGACTAGTGGTCCGAAAGCATATGTAGCCTAGATACCATCCTGCTGAGTCAATCACATAGACTAGTGGTCCGAAAGCATATGTAGCCTAGCATACAGTATGTAGTCTGTATCAGGGGCCCCCAAACTGTTTGGGGGCTGGGGACCCCCTTTTTTCTTGTGGTAGCAAATTCATCAGGGACCCCCTTCATAACTTGAGTGAGATAAAAATGTTTTTTTCTATGACTTTGGCAGTGCATGTTCGGACAGAACAAGTCTCAGGCCCTGGGAAGGAACATTTTAAAGGCTCACCTGTTGACATCGGAGAGAGTATTTGGCAGTTTTCAAGCGAATTTCCTGCAATTCATCAAATTTTGTCATGGGGCAGAGCGATTCGTTTTTTTAAATATATGTATTTGTCGTTGTTACAGCTTTAAAGCTAATATCTTACAGCTCTACACATTTTGCCATGAGACAGAGAGAACTTAGCAGTTTTACATCTTAAATTACAGTGCATTTATGTAAAATAATGGATCATTGATGTACTGTGGATACCAATATCTCTGAGTCTCCCAGGTCCATGTTGCCCAGGGTTTAAGAACTTAAGTTGTAGATTAATAATATAATATTGTATTATATTGTATTACACCCTGTAAACTTATTCCACAGATCCCTTGGCCAAAATTTGTTAAATCTGATGTTAGTAAACTTTTAGGTGTTCTCAAAGTGGGGTCTGCGTACTGCAGGGGGTCCGCGGCCAGATAACAACATTTTATATGACAATTTTTGCATTTTGGCCCATTCCTCCTGACAGAGCTGGTGTAACTGAGTCAGGTTTGTACACTACCGGTCAAAAGTTTGGACACACCTACTCATTCAAGGGTTTTTCTTTATTTTGATGATTTTCTACATTGTAGAATAATAATGAAGACCGTGTGCAAAGCTGTCATCAAGGTGAAGAATCTCAAATAGAAAATATATTTTGATTTGTTTTAACACTTTTTATTTGGTTACTACATAATTCCATATGTGTTATTTCATAGTTTTGATGTCTTTGATGTCTTCACTATTATTCTACAATGTAGAAAATAGTAAAGAAATAAAGAAAAGCCCTTGAATAAGTAGATGTTCTAAAAATGTTGACCGATAGTGTATATGTTTTTTTATCTGGCCGCGGACCCCCTGCAGTACGCGGACCCCCTGCAGTACGCGGACCCCCTGCAGTACGCGGACCCCCTGCAGTACGCGGACCCCCTGCAGTACGCGGACCCCCTGCAGTACGCGGACCCCTCGCCTAGACAGCCTAAACAGAAGAGAACTGATGCCGATGTGGAGCCTAGTTGGATGTGGAGCCTAGTTGGATGTGGAGCCTAGTTGGATGTGGAGCCTAGTTGGATGTGGAGCCTAGTTGGATGCGTAGCCTAGTTGGATGTGTAGCCTAGTTGGATGTGGAGCCTAGTTGGACGTGGAGCCTAGTTGGACGTGGAGCCTAGTTGGACGTGGAGCCTAGTTGGACGTGGAGCCTAGTTGGATGTGGAGCCTGGTTGGATGTGGAGCCTAGTTGGATGTGCAGCCTAGTTGGATGTGGAGCCTAGTTGGATGTGGAGCCTAGTTGGATGTGGAGCCTAGTTGGATGTGGAGCCTAGTTGGATGTGGAGCCTAGTTGGATGTGGAGCCTAGTTGGATGTGGAGCCTAGTTGGATGTGGAGCCTAGTTGGATGTGGAGCCTAGTTGGATGCGTAGCCTAGTTGGATGCGGAGCCTAGTTGGATGTGGAGCCTAGTTGGATGTGTAGCCTAGTTGGTTGTGAGCATTTGCGGTCTGGCACTTAATTCTGCCAAGCTCCAACCGCCTCTTATCCAACCTCTGCCCCAACGTAGCATCGACAGCAGGGGTGTTTATTTCGCCCCGCGGGCCGCCTGCGGTCTTCACCGAGGTCCGGAGGGCCGCACTTAAAATGGATTATATTTCCTCTATCCATCGTTGACTGATTAGCTCTCGTTTCCATGACCGTTAGGAAGCTGGACAGAGAAGGACGACTATAAATGCCGGTCCATTATCATTTCTACACAGTTTCAATTTGGTTTTGGTCATTTCAATGTTGATTGAGATCCGTTTTTTTTCCCCCCCTGGATTGAATGGGCTCGCGGACCAGATCTGGCCCGTATGTTTTGACACCCCTGAGGGCCTGATCTACAGTGTATGGAAATGAGTGACCCCTATCCTGCCCTGGTAGACAGGGATGACAGCTGTGTTGAAGCACCTGTTTTCCCCCCTCTATAAAACATAATTACAGCCGTTCAAAATCAAGAGGCCCCTACTTTGGGAGGGAATTTACCGAACCCTGCTCTGCTGTAGTGTTAATCAACTAATTTACATGTAAATGTGTGACTCTGACTCGGTCGAGGTCCAGGACAAAGCAGACGTTTAGATTGGAGTCCAAAACAAGTCAGTCAGACCTTTTTGAAACTACAGGTTTAGAAGGATATTTGATCGTCAAATCCTTGCAATGGTGAATTTGGGGTAACATCATTTTCCTAAACTGTGCTTTCCATTTCCACTGTGTTTCAGAAGAACATTACCCACTGAATGAGTCATTATTTGTGGTTGTTACAACGCTGATAAAAATGTAGCTTCAGTGCTTGCTGAAGAATATACTATACTTGAAAGTCTTGCTAATGAATAGGCCTATGATTATTAGCTAATGATTATTAGCTAAGCTGGTTCCACCATTGGGGTGCCAGGACAGAGAAGAGCTTGGACTGGGCTGAGTGGGATTTGCCCTCCTGTAGGGGTGGGAGGGCCAAGAGACCAGAGGTGGCAGAACGGAGTGCTCAGGTTGGGGTGTAGGGTTTGAGCATAGCCTGAAGGTAGGGAGGGGCAGTTCCTCTTGCTGCTCTGTAGGTAAGTACCATGGTCTTGTAGTGGATGAGAGCTTCGACTGGAAGCCAGTGGAGTGTGTGGAGGAGTAGGGTGACATGGGAGAACTTGGGTAGGTTGAACACCGGGGGGGGGGGGGGGGGGGTTACAGCGTTCTAGATAAATTGCAGGGGTTTGATGGCACAAGCGGGGAGCCCAGCTAACAGCCAGTTGCATTAGTCCAGACGGGAGATGACTAGTGCCTGGATTAGGACCTGTGTGAGGCAGGGTCGTACTCTACAGATGTTGTAGAGCATGAACCTGCACGAGTGGGTCACTGCCTTGATGTTTGCATAGAACGACACGGCGTTGTCCAGGGTCATGCCAAGGTTCTTTGCACTCTGGGAGGGGGACACCGTGGAGTTGTCAACTGTGATGGAGAGGTCTTGGAGTGGGCAGTCCTTCCCCGGGAGGAAGTGCAGCTCCGTCTTGTCAAGGTTGAGCTTGAGGTGGTGGGCCGACATCCAAGCTGAGATATCTGCCAGGCACGCAGAGATGCATGTCGACCAACTGGGTGTCAGAAGGGGGGGGATGGAGAAAAGCAGTCGAGTGTCGTCTGCATAGCAATGATAGGAGAGACCATGTGAGGATATGATGGAGCCCGGTGACTTGGTGTATAGAGGGAAGAGGAGAGGATCTAGAACCGAGCCCTGGCGGACACCAGTCGTGAGAGGACGTGGTGCGGAGACAGATCCTCTCCACATCACCTAGAAGGAGCAGCCTGCCAGGTAGGATGCACCCAAGAGTGTGCAGAGTCTGAGACACCCAGCCCTGAGAGAGTGGAGAGGAGGATGTGATGGTTCACCGTGTCGAAGGCAGTGGATAGATCTAGGAGGATGAGAACAGAGGAGAGCGAGTCAGCTTTGGCCGTGCGTAGAGCCTCCGTGACACAGAGAACAGCAGTCTCGGTTGAGTGACCCGTCTTGAAGCCAGACTGGTTAGGGTCAAGAAGATCGTTCTGAGAGAGTTGGTCAGAGACCAAGTGTTTTGCTTAAGTGTTTTGGAAAGAAAAGAAAGAAGGGATACAGGTCAGTAGTTTCTGACGTCAGAGGGATGGAGTGTTGGTTTCTTGAGGAGGGGAGCGACTGGCCATTTTGAAGTTAGAGGGTCAGCCAGGGGTCAGGGATGAGTTGATGAGGTAAGTGAAGGTCTCCAGAGATGGTCTGGAGAAGGGAGGAGGGGATGGGATGGAGCAGGCAGGGTTGTCGGGCGGCCAGACCTCACTAGTCGCAGGATTTCATCTGGAGAGAGAGGGGAGCAAGAGGTCAAGGCGTAGGGTAGTTATGTGTAAGTGAGACCAGTGGACTCAATAGGCTGAGTGAATGAGGAGCGGATGAGGAGCGGATGAGGAGCGGATGTCGTCAACCTTCTCCACAGAGAGTTATAGGCCGACTCAGGCTGGTTATAGGCAGACTATCACATTCAACTTATAGTTTTGTAAGTATTTTTGTCTGAAACTTTGTTTCCCCTTGTTTCTGTTGGACCCGGTCTCTTGAAAAATAGATTTTATCTCAATGAGAAAAACCTGTATAAATAAAAGTTAAATAGAAAATAAATAAAAAACCAAAGCCTATCTATCCTATTTAACAACATAAAACTGAATGACTGCTAAGGTTTGATCCATCAATTCAATTATAAAATACAGTTGAAGTCTGAAGTTTACATAACACATTTCTTGTTAACAAACTATAGTTTTGGCAAGTTGGTTAGGATATCTACTTTGTGTGTGACACAAGTCATTTTTCCAACAGTTTTTTTTACAGACAGATTATTTCATTTATAATTCACTGTATCACAATTCCAGTGGGTCAGAAGTTTACATACACTAAGTTGACTGTGCCTTTTAAACAGCTTGGGAAATTCCAGAAAATGATGTCATGGCTTTAGAAGCTTCTTATAGGCTAATTGACATAATTTGAGTCAATTGGAGGTGTACCTGTGGATGTATTTCAAGGCCTACCTTCAAACTCAGTGCCTCTTTGCTTGACATCATGGGAAAATCAACCAAGACCTCAGAAAAAGAATTGTAGACCTCCACAAGTCTGGTTCATCCTTGGGAGCAATTCCCAAACGCCTGAAGGTACCACGTTCATCTGTACAAACAATAGTACGCAAGTATAAACACCATGGGACCACGCAGCCGTCATACCGCTCAGGAAGGAGACGCGAGATGAACATACTTTGGTGCGAAAAGTGCAAATCAATCCCAGAACAACAGCAAAGGACCTTGTAAAGATGCTGGAGGAAACAGGCACAAAAGTATCTATATCCACAGTAAAACGAGTCCTATATCGACATAAACTGAAAGGCCGCTCAGCAAGGAAGAAGCCACTGCTCCAAAACCGCCAGACTACAGTTTGCAACTGCACATGGGGACAAAGATTGTACTTTTTGGAGAAATGTCCTTTGGTCAGATGAAACAAAAATAGAACTGTTTGGCCATAATGACCATCATTATGTTTGGAGGAAAAAGGGGGACTCTTGCAAGCCGAAGAACACCATCATGCTGTGGGGGTGCTTTGCTGCAGGAGGGACTGGTGCACTTCACAAAATAGATGGCATCATGAGGAAGGAAAATGATGTGGATATATTGAAGCAACATCTCAAGACATCAGTCAGGAAGTTAAAACTTGGTCGCAAATGGGTCTTCCAAATGGACAATGACCCCAAGCATACTTCCAAAGTTGTGGCAAAATGGCTTAAGGACAACAAAGTCTAGGTATTGGAGTGGCCATCACAAAGCCCTGACCTCAGTCCTATAGAACATTTGTGGGCAGAACTGAAAAAGCGTGTGCGAGCAAGGAGGCCTACAAACCTGACTCAGTTACACCAGCTCTGTCAGGAGGAATGGGCCAACATTCACCCAACTTATTGTGGGAAGCTTGTGGAAGACTAACCAAAACGTTTGACCCAAGTTAAACAATTTAAAGGCAATGCTACCAAATACTAATTGAGTGTATGTAAACTTCTGACCCACTGGGAATGTGATGAAAGAAATAATAGCTGAAATAAATCATTCTCTCTACTATTATTCGGACACAAATAAAAGTGGCGTTCCTAACTGACCTAAAACAGGGGAATTTTTTACTAGGATTAAATGTCAGGAATTGTGAAAAACTGAGTTTAAATGTATTTGGGTAAGGTGTATGTAAACTTCCGACTTCAACTGTATTGTATCTATATTCCCTCCAGACCAAGACAGCTAACCTGTGGCAGTACATGAGGAGGAGCGGGGTGTCGGTGCGTCAGGAGCTCTTCCTTCCCAGACTAGTCTTCCTCGCCCCAGACTGCCAGCTGGATGAAGAGTTGAGGAAGAGGAGGGAGCTGGTCTCCCACAGTCAGATCGATGAGTTCCTGCGCTCCTTCAGAGAGGGCTATGTAGCCTGGATATCAGATGCACTCACTCCTGCCTGGCTGTCTGGTGAGTGGAGGAAGCATTAAGGGTTTCTGAGTCACAAATACTTTTTTAAAACAAAAATGGATACCTTGAATAGACAGATGTGCACCTTACTGTAGTCCTGAAGGTAGACATTTGCATGTGTTTTTAAGTGTCTTTGGGAAAAAGCACTTTATAAATGCTGTTTATTATTATTGTTATTATTATTGTTGTTGTTGTTGTTGTTGTTTCTCCCTGTCCTGCAGGTCACCTGTCGTACGGTCAGACAGGGGAGCTGAAACAAGTCCTGAGGAAAATGGGGACCTGGGACATGGTCAGACTGCAGGGAGGAGAGCAGCTCAAGGTGGCTTTTTACAACCCAACGGGAACAATAATATCTGCCATTTAGCAGACGCTTTTATCCTAATCCACTAACAGTCGTGTGTGCAAACATTTTTGAAGTATAGGTGGCCCCGGGAATCGAACCCACAATCCTGGCATTGCAAGGGCCATGCTCCACCAACTGAGTGATACAGACATTTACATTTTACATTTTGTCATTTAGCAGACGCTCTTATCCAGAGCGACTTACAGGAGCAATTAGGGTTAAGTGCCTTGCTCAAGGACCGCCATAACTTAAGAACATAATTGTATTCGTTTATTTTATTAATACAAGTAATACAAGTAATAAGCAGGCCAACACTACTTTATCTAGTGCTGTTCTGAAACCCAAAGACACCGTTATTACCTTTTTTTATTGTTTTATCTCTGTTGTTTTTATAATTTTACTGTGAAATGTGTCATGATTTTAAATGCAGTTTTAAAATGAAGTTTGTCTGTACTTGGTTTGAAGGGAGACTACCAAAGCTGTCCTTACATCGCACTGAACCGCCAGGAGACGGACACCATGGAGTTCTTCAAGATCAAAACCATGTCTGCTAATTCACTGTGGGCTCTGCTGGGACACGCCCCTCAGGTTAGTGTCAGAGCACCCGCCCCCCGCCGCCGTCGTCATGACAACCAGCACACGACATTTGAGATGTGGACTGGTTGTGCCGTTCTGATTCCGCTCACTGACTGAAAGACCCAACACAAGGGCTTAGAAAGGGGAGGGTCTGGCTCTGCAACTCCTTGGACAGACCAGGATCTGAGTCGGTGCACAGAAGCCTGAAAGGCCTGTGTTAGGGATTGGGTCTTAGCATATTGTCACTTTCTCTAGATACTGTCTCACAGTTTTGTTTTGTTTTTCTCTGAAATTACAGGACACCACTTGAGAATATAATAGGTGAAACTAGAACGTTAAGCTACAAGCGGAGGGCACTGCTACGGCAAAGTCCTGCAAAAGAGAAATCGACTAACTGTATTAGACAAGATCCCCTGGAGATGGAGCCAGTACATAGAAATACTTATTTACGTCATTTTAGCAGACGCTCTTATCCAGAGCGACTTACAGTTAGTGAGTGCATACATTTTTCATACTGGCCCCCCTGTGGGAAACGAACCCACAACCCATGGCGTTGCAAACGCCATGCTCTACCAACTGAGCTACACGGGGCCATTTCATTCTAAGTGCATTAAATGGCAAGATGGATCTGAAAATGAATGCCTTTTTCAAAGTAAAAGTTGAATGATTTCCAGGCCCATGTTAATCAGAGTAACACCCTTTGTTTCCCCTCCCTCCTTCCCTCACTCCGCTGTATGGAAATAAGTTCTCAGATCTCTCCACATTAACATTGGCATGCTGCGTGTTAATTACTCACTTACTGGCCTTTCTCTTTCATTCTCTCTCTCTCTTGATCACTCCCTCTCTCGCTGCTAAGACGCTCATTAACTCAACACAATTGGTTGTAGTAGGAGGTAATTGCATGTAAACGCTGCTGTCTAAAAGCTGCATTCTAGATTTGATTTGTTTGTTTCAGGGAAAGGTAATTGATTGATTTTGACTAATGAAGTAAATGCAGGTGGCATTAGTCACACTGACAGAGTGCTTAGGGACCCTAACTGCTGTATTGTGATGTAACAGGAATTAAATTACATTTCCAACTATGAAATTCACACAACATATTGCAGTGGTTACTTCATTTTTTAAAATGATATTTGCTCAGTTGGCAGCATATTAAAATTGCATCCAAATTATGTTGAAATATTTCTGCTTCTTGGTTCAGATTTCCGACTTTATTGTCCGTGTTACGACGAACAACAGAAATGTGTTTTATAGATGATATAGCTGTTTTGAGGGAAGTCGAGGCTAGGGCTGTGGCGGTCACGACGTGTCGTCAGCCGGTGATTGGTCAAGCAAATAACTGTCGGTCTCACGGTATTTGACCGTAAATTAACATAAACACATTTAGCATCTCCTGTCTTCCACGCATAGCCTACAAGCCACTGATGCAAACCTTTGGAACATCTACATTTAAAAAAGTCTAATAGATCCATGTAATGTAGCCTACACCATCACAATAAATCCATTATTTATTTTAGACAGGTCTAAAGAAACATGATATGAAGAAAATGTAGTCTATTTCAGAAGAACAGAATGGCATACTCTGAGTTGTCCTTATGTTAGGTCCTGATCTGGCTATGCCATATGGCTGTGGGCTACACTAGTTCATTTAACAGACAAGATTTACTTAGAATTCCATGGCATTATTTTATAGTATGAAGAATACAATTGAACAAAGCTGAATAAAATAGAAAGGATATTTTCTCCAAGCGATTTCAGAGGGAGTGCGCACATGCAGCTATTCTGTGTTGAGCGGTTAACAAAGAAACAGGTCCTCCTATATGCTTAATTTAGAGTTATTAATGTAACTTTAGTTGTTCTACAAACGTTGGGCTATATGTTTTGATTTTTAATACATTGTAAGGCTGCATGATGAGACTCTAATGATGATTTGAAAAATGTCGCTTGAAAGGCATGAGCTCTGCTTAGTTTTTTGCGCAGGCTGCACACACTTCATCAATCTCTCATTCACAATTTGACAAGCACTTGATAATGCCTCGAATTTCACGGCGGCATCCCCTTTGTGTGGCCGTCATGCACCCTAAGAAAATCCATGCCTTTTGTGGCCGTTGTGCCGTTCTCCCTGAGTGCTGCGCGCTCCGAAGCACCTCTAACTCACACGGCTCTCCATCACGTGATCGGGTCTTTCTCACAGGCTACAAGTGAAGACAGACACATCGGGGACTCAACTGCGCGCGTCCTTATCCAATTCCGAGGCGCATATTGAAGATATTGGAAGAACTGTCCTCATTTACTTTTCGTCAGCCAACAAGATGAGTCGGCCTACCGAACAGCAAAAGCACTAGCCTATGTCAATCTACTATCCCCCATAGTACAAAGGTCGACCTGTTCTATTCTGTGCGAGAAATAAATATTCCAAACATAGTCTGGGACAGTTGTGGGATGCGATAGATCCCAAATTAATACAACCACTAGCATCAAAACTTTTTTACGCAACGGATTACAACGTTTAGCTTAAAATGTTGATAAACTATTAGGCTATTTCTTCACATTATAAGCGCAGCAATGCGCACACGGCAGTAGACTATAAGCGCGAATGTTCCATTAGCAGGAAAACACCATTCTCAAAAGTGACCGCAAATGCAATTATGCTTTTTAATGCTTTTAAGGTAAATGATCTTCCCCAAACTTGAAACTCACACACTGCTTATGTATGCCAGTTAGGCTCTACACCCCCTTGTAAAGCGGATGAATGTGCTTTAATTTTAAGAAGTTATTTGGCCACTTTAGTTGTGATACAAGCCTTATTAAAACATACAGGCCTATGGGCTAGGCTACATGAGGTGTTTCTATGATTAGAAAAAGTACAATAAAAGGCATGCTCTGTTTCTTGCCTTAATGCACACAAGCTCGGCATCACTCACAAGTGACAGGCTAATATTCTCACCCATCAGACCTTTCTTGATTTAATCTTGTCTTTTAGATATACTAAATAATATATGTGTGAAATTTGTTTTGATTTAGAATGGACCGTTATCATGCACCTGTATCAAAACAGGGGCAGCGGGAAAATAAATACATGTCATCTATGCACTTAAATAGCGAATGGAGGACGCTTTTCCCCGTGGTTTATTTTCATGCGAGCCAGGTAGGCTGTACTCCTGTTGTAAAGAGAAGCAATGAGCTTAATATTAGGAAAGTAGAGAAATAAATATAGCAGGCCTAGCCTATAGACAGCTGATGGGATCCTCCTCTTTTTAATAGAGGCCATCACTCTGTTTTCTCGCACAATTGCATAGCCTATAGAAATGTTGCGCAACATGAGCTCATGGGCTCTCATGAAGTGTTCGATTAGATTTTCAATTATATTTGCATTGATGTCAGAATGATTAGAGGGACAATAGAGTGCTGAGTACCAGGCAGTTAGCAAGTTTGGTAGGCTACTAATGACCATCAGCAGCATCAGAGCTTGGAGTAGCCTAGTTACCGTGACTAAACGGTCACGTGGAATTTGCCTGCCTTCATGACTCGTGACCGCCGGTGTGGCGGTAATACGGTCACCGCAACAGCCCTAGTCAAGGGTACACATTGATCAGAAGTCACAATATTCTGGGTCCAGTGACATGACATTGATCAGAGGTCCCTGATCAATGGGCGGCAGGTAGCTTAGTGGGTAAGAGCGTTGTGCCAGTAACTGAAAGGTCGCTGGTTCTAATTCCCGAGCCGACTAGGTGAAAAATCTGTCGATGTGCCCTTAAGCAAGGCACTTAACCGTAATTGCTCCTGTAAGTCGCTCTGGATAAGAGCGTCTGCTAAATGACTAAAATGTAAAAATGTCCCGACATACTGGGTCCAGTGACCATGACATTGATCAGAGGTCACGACATACTGGGTCCAGTGACCATGACATTGATCAGAGGTCACGGCATACTGGGTCCAGTGACCATGACATTGCTCAGAGGTCACGACATACTGGGTCCAGTGACCATGACATTGATCAGAGGTCACGACATACTGGGTCCAGTGACCATGACATTGATCAGAGGTCACGACATACTGGGTCCAGTGACCATGACATTGATCAGAGGTCACGACATACTGGGTCCAGTGACCATGACATTGATCAGAGGTCACGACATACTGGGTCCAGTGACCATGACATTGATCAGAGGTCACGACATACTGGGTCCAGTGACCATGACATTGATCAGAGGTCACGACATACTGGGTCCAGTGACCATGACATTGATCAGAGGTCACGACATACTGGGTCCAGTGACCATGACATTGATCAGAGGTCACGACATACTGGGTCATGACCTTTACAAAGGCTTCAATTACAGATGTAGCCTACACCCATCTCCAGAGCTGCTGACCCGGACACACTCACACACACACACACACACGCACACACACACACACTCACACACACACACACACACACACTGTACGCGGCCCTACCAGCCCTTCCACTCGATACAGGCCCCAGCTGTCATCAGACTAGTCTCCAGTGGGTCCTGCCCCAGGGGGCCTCGCTGTGTTACAACATATTATATTTTCAACTAAATATTAGTAAATGGAGGCTGAATGGCCATCCATCATAAGGCATAAGGAAACCCACCTTACACACACACACACACACACACACACACCCACCTTACACACACACACACACACACACACACACACATCATCCATATGTCACAAAGAAACATAACACTCCTATGATAGATACCCTAGAATGTATGCCTTGAGGAAAGGCCCCCTGCCTTGTTACGTCCGTCTTGCTTACTGGGCGTTGTGATCCATCAGTGCTTTCTCAGCTCTACTCAGAGACTGGATGACAAGGCACCTGGGGCGGCAGGTAGCTTAGTGGTTAAGAGCGTTGTGCCAGTAACCGAAAGGTCGCTGGTTCTAATCCCCGAGCCGACAATGTGAAAAACCTGTCGATGTGCCCTTGAGCAAGGCACTTAACCCTAATTGCTCCTGTAAGTCGCTCTGGATAAGAGCGTCTGCTAAATGACCTATTTATTTATTGTCACCCTGTTCCTGTCAGAATATACAGGCGTCGTCAGGGAAGATCTAGTCAATGATGTTTTCTCCCAGCTGGTCTTTTTACAGAGCCACTTAGGAAATATCATCTCATAAAAGAAACAGAGTATTTAGAAAATGTTCAGTGATTTTATTTTTATATAATGCTATTTGTATTTATTTTTTACAGTCCATAAATGAATGAATGGAGCTCTTGAAATATAATATTATTAATAAACGAAGTAGCGAGTTTGCTAATATCATAATATCCTCATAATACATTATATTTATATAATATAATTGGCAATGAATAGCTTTTCCATTAGGAAACCTCCATGCTACAAATGTAATTATCCAGTCAGTGTGTTCAGTCCCTTTCTCCAACAGGCAGCACAGCTCTTAAATCTCTCAGGTGGTTTGGACCAGCTGCTCAGGGTGGATAGAGTGGTGCTGAGATACCCGGTTTCAGACCCGGTGTCTCCCCCAGACCCGGTTTCAGACCCGGTGTCTCCCCCAGACCCGGTTTCAGACCCGGTGTCTCCCCCAGACCCGGTTTCAGGTTTCAGACCCGGTGTCTCCCCCCAGACACGGTTTCAGGTTTCAGACCCGGTGTCTCCCCCCAGACACGGTTTCAGGTTTCAGACCCGGTGTCTCCCCCCAGACACGGTTTCAGGTTTCAGACCCGGTGTCTCCCCCCAGACACGGTTTCAGGTTTCAGACCCGGTGTCTCCCCCCAGACACGGTTTCAGGTTTCAGACCCGGTGTCTCCCCCCAGACACGGTTTCAGGTTTCAGACCCGGTGTCTCCCCCAGACCCGGTTTCAGGTTTCAGACCCGGTGTCTCCCCCCAGACACGGTTTCAGGTTTCAGACCCGGTGTCTCCCCCCAGACACGGTTTCAGGTTTCAGACCCGGTGTCTCCCCCCAGACACGGTTTCAGACCCGGTGTCTCCCCCAGACACGGTTTCAGGTTTCAGACCCGGTGTCTCCCCCAGACACGGTTTCAGGTTTCAGACCCGGTGTCTCCCCCAGACACGGTTTCAGGTTTCAGACCCGGTTTCAGGTTTCAGACCCGGTGTCTCCCCCGACACGGTTTCAGACCCGGTGTCTCCCCCAGACCCCGTTTCAGACCCGGTGTCTCCCCCCAGACCCGGTTTCAGGTTTCAGACCCGGTGTCTCCCCCAGACCCGGTTTCAGACCCGGTGTCTCCCCCAGACACGGTTTCAGACCCGGTGTCTCCCCCAGACACGGTTTCAGACCCGGTGTCTCCCCCAGACACGGTTTCAGGTTTCAGACCCGGTGTCTCCCCCAGACACTGTTTCAGGTTTCAGACCCGGTGCCTCCCCCAGACCCGGTTTCAAACCCGGTGTCTCCCCAGACCCGGTTTCATATTATATTATGATATCCCCCAGACCCCGTCTCAGATCCTGTAGATTACAACTGTACTCACTGTGGTTGTTAGCTCAGATCCTGTAGATTACAACTGTACTCACTGTGGTTGTTGGCTCAGATCCTGTAGATTACAACCTAAGCAATCTTCTTTATTCATTCATTAATTTACATATTTAGCAGACGCTCTTATCTAGAGCGACTTACAGGAGCAATTAGGGTTAAGTGCCTTGCTCAAGGGCACATCAACAGATTTTTCACCTAGTCGGCTCAGGGATTAGAACCAGCGACCTTTCGGTTACTGGCACAACGCTCTTAACCACTAAGCTACCTGCCGTGAAGTGTGTGGGGGTGGGGGGGCTCCAGTAATTTCATAAAAAAACGAAAAGCATTTTTCAACAGATGAAAATTGTGGTGGAAATTACCATCGTTTTTCAGATTTCTCATAATTGGAATATAGCTCTTCAAAGAAAAGGCTGTGATTTGAAATAATTTGCTCCAGAGTGTGTGTGTGTGTGTGTAGGAAGCCCTTGCTCCAGAGTGTGTGTGTAGGAATCCCCTTGAGAAAGCGAGCTGCGTATTACACAAGACGAAGAGCGCGGCAGAATCCCAGGCGTCTGTACTGAACTAGCTCTGCAGCACAATGCCCACTCACTCGGCACCAGACCAGTGATGAACGCTACCTTGTAACAGTTGGGGTGATTTTTTAAAAAAAACTTTTGTCATTCTATTATCTCTGCTGAGCTCCAAGCCACATTGAAGAGTACCGTGGAGAGATCCCATGTCCGTCCGTAGGAAGATGACTCAATAGGTCCACCGTGTATTCAGTCGAGCCACCCCCTTGTAATAAGTACTATGCCATCATTCTCAAGCACTCTTTTTTGTTCATTTGGTGAAACATTAACATGTGGAAATCATGTTTTATATTTAACACAAAGGGTTAGAAGATGAGGACATCTGCAGTTGTAATCAGAATTGACTATTAATATATTTGAATAAAACATTTTATTTTTTATTTTTTTTGCCCTCAAAATTCTCTTTCCATTCGTAATGAAACGAGGTTTCCTGGGATGTGTGTGGCGTGGGATGTGGTTTCCTGGGATGTGTGTGGCGTGGGATGTGGTTTCCTGGGATGTGTGTGGCGTGGGATGTGGTTTCCTGGGATGTGTGTGGCGTGGGATGTGGTTTCCTGGGATGTGGTTGTACAACAAGATCAATAAAATGTGCTGTGAATGTAATGAAATGCCTGCCATATAGAGTTACACCAGTCCTTGTATTGGCTACTTTTCCAAGTAGTGTATTTATATATTTCTGCCAAGACCATAAGTTCTATCAGCTCTAAATGAATTGCGTGTGTGTGTGTGTGTGTGTGTGTGTGTTGGCCTGTGTGTGTGTGTGTGTTGGCCTGTGTGTGTGTGTGTGTGTGTGTGTGTGTGTGTGTGTGTGTGTGTGTTGGCCTGTGTCATATTCTACCCGTGTCCAGGGGCCACAGTCACATACAGTGCATTCGGAAAGTATTCAGACCCCTTGACTTTTTCCACATTTTGTTATGTTACAGCCTTATTCTAGAAATTGAATTTTTTTCCTCATCAATCTACCCCGTAATGACAAATCAGAACCAGGTTTTTAGAAACTTTTGCAATCGTATAAAATACAAAAAAATGGAAATCACATTTACATAAGTATTCAGACCCTGTACTTTGTTGAAGCACCTTTGGCAGCGATTACAGCCTCGAGTCTTCTTGGGTATGACGCTACAAGCTTGGCACACCTGTATTTGGGGAGTTTCTCGTATTCCTCTCTGCAGCTCCTCTCAAGCTCTGTCTGGTTGGATGGGGAGCGTGGCTGCACAGCTATTTTCAGGTCTCTCCGGAGATGTTCGAACGGGTTCAAGTCCGGGCTCTGGCTTGGCCACTCAAGGACGTTCAGAGACTCATGCCGAAGCAGCTCCTGCGTTGTCTTGGCTGTGTGCTTAGGGTCATTGTCCTGTTGGAAGGTGAACCTTCACCCCAGTCTGAGGTCCTGAGCACTCTGGAGCAGATTTTCATCAAGGATCTCTCTGTACTTTGCAAACATCCCCACAGCATGATGCTGCCACCATGCTTCACCGTAGGGATGGTGCTAGGTTTCCTCCAGACTTCCAGAGAATCGTGTTTCTCATGGTCTGAGAGTCCTTTAGGTGCCTTTTGGCAAACTCCAAGCGGGCTGTCATGTGCCTTTTACTGAGGAGTGGCTTCCGTCTGGCCACTCTACCATAAAGGCCTGATTGGTGGAGTGCTGCAGAGATGGTTGTCCTTCTGGAAGGTTCTCCCATCTCCACAGAGGAACTCTAGACCTCTGTCAAAGTGACCATTTGGGTTCTTGGTCACCTCCCTGACCAAGGCCCTTCTCCCCCGATTGCTCAGTTTGGCCGGGCGGCCAGCTCTAGGAAGACTCTTGGTGGTTCCAAATTTCTTCCATTTAAGAATGATGGAGGCCACTGTGTTCTTCGGGACCTTCAATGCCGCAGAATTTTTTTGGTACCCTCCCCCAGATCTGTGCCTCGACACAACCCGGTCTCGGAGCTCTACAGACAATTCCTTCGACCTCATGGCTTGGTTTTTGCTCTGTCAACTGTGGGACCTTATATAGACAGGTGTGTGCCTTTCCAAATCATGTCCAATCAATTGAATTTACCACAGGTGGACTCCAATCAAGTTGTAGAAACATCTGAAGGATGATCAATGGAAACAGGATTCACCTGTGCTCAATTTCGAGTCTCATAGCAAAGGGTCTGAATACTTATTTAAATGTAATATTTCTTTATTTTTATTTTTTATTTACTAACATTTCTACAAACCTGTTTTCGCTTTGTCATTATGGGGTATTGTGTCTAGATTTGAGGGGGAAAAAACCATTTAAATCCATTTTAGAATAAGGCTGTTGCTTAACAAAATGTGGAAAGAGTCAAGGGGTCTGAATACTTTCCGAATGCACTGTATATCAAAACAATCTGTGTTGTAACGTTTTGTTATGAATTGGTGATGTCACACTCACTCTGCATGTCCCCCTGCCTATGGGCCCTGGTCAAAAGTAGTGCACTAAATAGGCATGCTATTTTGGACGCACCCTAGATTCTAATTCAGAACCCTGTTTCCCATCTGTTATGGTTATGTTGAATCCCAGATAAACCAGTTAGCAGACACTTTGGCCCGTTGTCTGTTGTCTTGATAATCAGCCTTAATAACGCTGGGCATCAATATGCTCTTTTTTAAACCCCATTTTGCTTTAGTTAATGGAGTCACAGAGAGGTTTGTCAGTGAATGCACCGGGGTTAACAACATTAAGACATGTTTGTGAAGGGCTAAATGAAATCAGTGCTAGATTTGTAGCTCTCTCAAGTCCAGTCAAGCCAGACGACCAGACAACCCCCCCCCCCCCCCCCCCCCATTGAAGAGAGAAAAAGGGGGACGTTCATATTTTAACGTCTCACAGAAATGCACTTATGTTGTAGAGACATAAAGTAAGCGGTCTGGGTCTGGGATGTGAATGGATCTAAAATAGTTATTGGTGCTAGCTGGGCCTCTAATGGCTTCCGGCTAGTCCTGTTGTTAGCCCTGTTACGTCATCATTTATGCTGCTGCTGCCCTGTTTATCGGCCGGCAGGTAGCTTTAGTGGTTAAGAGCGTTGTGCCAGTAACCGAAAGGTCGCTGGTTCGAATCCCCGAGCCCGACTAGGTGAAAAATCTGTCGACGTGCCCTTGAGCAAGGCACTTAACCATAATTGCTCCTGTTAGTCGCTCTGGATAAGAGCGTCTGCTAAATGACCATTGTTAATATGGTATTGGAACTGACCCTGTATATAGTCACCTTACCCCTATACATATCTACCTCTATCACTCCAGTATCCCTGCACATTGTTAATATGGTACTGGAACTGACCCTGTATATAGTATCTACACTACCGTTCAAAAGTTTGGGGTCACTTAGAAAAGTCCTTGTTTTCTAAAGAAAAGCAATTTTTTTGTCCCTTTTTAAAATAACATCAAATTGATCAGAAATACAGTGTAGACATTGTTAATGTTGTAAATGGCTATTGTAACTGAAAACGGCTGATAAAAAAAAAAAAAAAAAAAATTATGGAATATCTACATAGGCGTACAGAGGCCCAATATCAGCAACCATCAGTCCTGTGTTCCAATGGCACGTTGTGTTTGCTAATCCAAGTTTATCATTTTAAAAGGCTAATTGATCATTAGAAAACCCTTTTGCAATTATGTTAGCACAGCTGAAAACTGTTGTGCTGATTAAAGAAGCGATAAAACTGGCCTTCTTGAGACTAGTTGAGTATCTGGAGCATCAGCAATTGTGGGTTCGATTACAGGCTCAAAATGGCCAGAAACAGAGAACTTCCTTCTGAAACTCGTCAGTCTATTCTTGTTCTGAGAAATGAAGGCTATTCCATGCGAGAAATTGCCAAGAAACTGAAGATCTCGTACAACGCTGTGTACTACCCCCTTCACAGAACAGCGCAAACTGTCTCTAACCAGAATAGAAAGAGGAGTGGGAGGCTCCGGTGCACAACTGAGCAAGAGGACAAATACATTAGTGTCTAGTTGGAGAAACAGGCGCCTCACAGGTCCTCAACTGGCAGCTTCATTAAATAGTACCCGCAAAACCTCAGTCTCAACGTCAACAGTGAAGAGGCGACTCCGGGATGCTGACCTTCTAGGCAGAGTTGCAAAGAAAAAGCCATATCTCAGACTGGCCAATAAAAATAAAAGATTAAGATGGGCAGTCCTGAGATATGGCTTTTTCTTTGCAACTCTGCCTAGAAAGGTCAGCATCCCGGAGTCGCCTCTTCACTGTTGAATTCTGGATCTTTTTATATTTTTTACAATATTTCTTATTTTTACTAGTGAATACAATAAAGTATTTTTTATTTTTTTTACATTTAAAGATAAACAAATTATCTGGAACCATTCAGAAAATTTGGCCATACCTGAGTTGGCTTCATTAATTAGTAAATCAAAATTATTTTGTGATAAAATCAAATTGGTATCATCAGCAAAGAGAATTTGAAGTACGGTAGAAGACACAGCAGCAAGGTCATTGATATAGATTAGGAATAACAAAGGTCCAATTATAGAATCCTACAGGTAGACCACAGGGACACCAGTATCCATTCTCAGTCAGAGAAGATAGATCACTATCTGTCAGACATTTACAACATAAGTCATTTCCCTCCAAAGGAAATGGAGCTGTCTGTCTGTCGTCAGCTCTGAGAGGGTGGAAGGGTGAACCAGCGGTAGGATGTGTGACTTACCACCCGGGAAAATAAAGGAAAAGTTGTCTTGTTGAAATGTGAGGGCTGAGGGTTGGATGAAGTCATCCTGACAAGTCCCCTGACACAGAAAGTAAGTGAGGAGGGAGGAGATGGAGAGAGAGGGGTAGAGAGAGGAGGGGAGAGGAGAGGGGTAGAGAGAGGAGGGGTGAGGAGGGAGGAGATGGAGAGAGAGGGGTAGAGAGAGGAGGGGGGGAGGGGAGGGGAGAGGAGATGGTTAGTCCTCTGTGTGACTCCCTCCACTCCCATCCTTCTCCCTCAGGGCTCTGTGTTCTCAGTGGAGGCTCACACACAGGCCTCCCCCTCCCCCCTCCTCTCTCTACCCCTCTCATCTCCCCTCCCCCCTCCTCTCTCTACCCCTCTCCTCTCTCTACCCCTCTCCTCTCTCCTCTCCCCCCTCCTCTCTCTACCCCTCTCCTCTCTCTACCCCTCTCCTCTCTCCTCTCCCCTCCCCTCTCCTCTCTCCCCCTCTCTCCTCTCCTCTCTCTCCTCTCCCCTCCCCTCTCCTCTCCTCTCTCTCCTCTCTCTCCTCTCTCCCCCCTCTCTCCTCTCCTCTCTCTCCCCCTCTCTCCTCTCTCTCCTCTCGCTCCCCCTCTCTCCTCTCATCTCGCTCCTCCTCTCCTCTCTCTCCCCCTTTCTCCTCTCCTCTCTCTCCCCCTTTCTCCTCTCCTCTCTCTCCCCTTCTCCTCTCCCCTCTCCGTGCCTGGACCAGTAGCAACCCCCTAAGGTCTTCTCTGAGGATAATATCTCTAACTGTAGACACAGACCAAATCAGAGGGAGAAACAGTATCTAAGCTTAACCACCACTGTGTAATACACCTGTACACCATGCTAGTATGGATATTGAAACTGGGACAAAGTTGTGAGTGGACTAGGGTTGAAATAGCCTGGGTCAATTATCATGTAGCCTGGGTCAATTATCATGTAGCCTGGGTGAATTATCATGTAGCCTGGGTCAATTATCATGTAGCCTGGGTGAATTATCATGTAGCCTGGGTGAATGATAATGTAGCATGGGTGAATGATAATGTAGCCTGGGTGCCAGTCTGTTTCTGCTCTCTTGCCAACTCCTTATGGAACTGTTTGGCTTGACAATGAAAATGGAGAAGGCAAAAGCAGAAACTGATCTGGGACCAGGCTAGTGAGATCAGATCTGGGGCCAGGCTAGTGAGATCAGATCTGGGGCCAGGCTAGTGAGATCAGATCTGGGGCCAGGCTAGTGAGATCCGATCTGGGGCCAGGCTAGTGAGATCAGATCTGGGGCCAGGCTAGTGAGATCCGATCTGGGGCCAGGCTAGTGAGATCCGATCTGGGGCCAGGCTAGTGAGATCCGATCTGGGGCCAGGCTAGTGAGATCCGATCTGTATATCTCTATAGTTGTGAAGATAACAGATGGATCAGTGTAGATCCACTGTGGATCATATCAGACACAGATCATCTTCTCTTTACTCAGACGCTTGTCACAGCCGTCTGTCTGTCTGTCACCCTATGTCACAGCTGTCTGTCTGTCTGTCACCCTATGTCACAGCTGTCTGTCTGTCTGACGCCCTATGTCACAGCTGTCTGTCTGTCTGACGCCCTATGTCACAGCTGTCTGTCTGTCTGACGCCCTATGTCACAGCTGTCTGTCTGTCTGACGCCCTATGTCACAGCCGTCTGTCTGTCTGACGCCCTATGTCACAGCTGTCTGTCTGTCTGACACCCTATGTCACAGCTGTCTGTATGTCTGTCTGACGCCCTATGTCACAGCTGTCTGTCTGTCTGACACCCTATGTCACAGCTGTCTGTCTGTCTGACGCCCTATGTCACAGCTGTCTGTCTGTCACCCTATGTCACAGCTGTCTGTCTGTCTGACGCCCTATGTCACAGCTGTCTGTCTGTCTGACACCCTATGTCACAGCTGTCTGTCTGTCTGACGCCCTATGTCACAGCTGTCTGTCTGACACCCTATGTCACAGCCGTCTGTCTGTCTGACGCCCTATGTCACAGCTGTCTGTCTGTCTGACGCCCTATGTCACAGCCGTCTGTCTGTCTGACGCCCTATGTCACAGCCGTCTGTCTGTCTGACGCCCTATGTCACAGCTGTCTGTCTGACACCCTATGTCACAGCTGTCTGTCTGTCTGACGCCCTATGTCACAGCTGTCTGTCTGTCTGACGCCCTATGTCACAGCTGTCTGTCTGTCTGACGCCCTATGTCACAGCTGTCTGTCTGTCTGACGCCCTATGTCACAGCTGTCTGTCTGTCTGACGCCCTATGTCACAGCTGTCTGTCTGACGCCCTATGTCACAGCTGTCTGTCTGACACCCTATGTCACAGCTGTCTGTCTGTCACCCTATGTCACAGCTGTCTGTCTGTCTGACGCCCTATGTCACAGCTGTCTGTCTGTCTGACACCCTATGTCACAGCTGTCTGTCTGTCTGACACCCTATGTCACAGCTGTCTGTCTGTCTGACGCCCTATGTCACAGCTGTCTGTCTGACACCCTATGTCACAGCCGTCTGTCTGTCTGACGCCCTATGTCACAGCTGTCTGTCTGACGCCCTATGTCACAGCTGTCTGTCTGACACCCTATGTCACAGCTGTCTGTCTGACACCCTATGTCACAGCTGTCTGTCTGTCACCCTATGTCACAGCTGTCTGTCTGTCTGACGCCCTATGTCACAGCTGTCTGTCTGTCTGACACCCTATGTCACAGCTGTCTGTCTGTCTGACGCCCTATGTCACAGCTGTCTGTCTGACGCCCTATGTCACAGCCGTCTGTCTGTCTGACGCCCTATGTCACAGCTGTCTGTCTGTCTGACGCCCTATGTCACAGCTGTCTGTCTGTCTGACGCCCTATGTCACAGCTGTCTGTCTGACACCCTATGTCACAGCTGTCTGTCTGTCTGACGCCCTATGTCACAGCTGTCTGTCTGACGCCCTATGTCACAGCTGTCTGTCTGTCTGACGCCCTATGTCACAGCTGTCTGTCTGACACCCTATGTCACAGCTGTCTGTCTCTCTGACGCCCTATGTCACAGCTGTCTGTCTGACGCCCTATGTCACAGCTGTCTGTCTGTCTGACGCCCTATGTCACAGCTGTCTGTCTGACACCCTATGTCACAGCTGTCTGTCTGTCTGACGCCCTATGTCACAGCTGTCTGTCTGACGCCCTATGTCACAGCTGTCTGTCTGTCTGACACCCTATGTCACAGCTGTCTGCCTGTCTGACACCCTATGTCACAGCTGTCTGTCTGACACCCTATGTCACAGCTGTCTGTCTGACACCCTATGTCACAGCTGTCTGTCTGTCTGACGCCCTATGTCACAGCTGTCTGTCTGACGCCCTATGTCACAGCTGTCTGTCTGTCTGACGCCCTATGTCACAGCTGTCTGTCTGACACCCTATGTCACAGCTGTCTGTCTGTCTGACGCCCTATGTCACAGCTGTCTGTCTGACGCCCTATGTCACAGCTGTCTGTCTGTCTGACACCCTATGTCACAGCTGTCTGCCTGTCTGACACCCTATGTCACAGCTGTCTGTCTGACACCCTATGTCACAGCTGTCTGTCTCTCTGACGCCCTATGTCACAGCTGTCTGTCTGACGCCCTATGTCACAGCTGTCTGTCTGTCTGACGCCCTATGTCACAGCTGTCTGTCTGTCTGACGCCCTATGTCACAGCTGTCTGCCTGTCTGACGCCCTATGTCACAGCTGTCTGTCTGCCTGTCACCCTATATCACAGCTGTCTGTCTGTCTGTCACCCTATGTCACAGCTGTCTGTCTGTCTGACACCCTATGTCACAGCTGTCTGCCTGTCTGACACCCTATGTCACAGCTGTCTGTCTGTCTGACACCCTATGTCACAGCTGTCTGTCTGTCTGACACCCTATGTCACAGCTGTCTGTCTGTCTGACACCCTATGTCACAGCTGTCTGTCTGTCTGACACCCTATGTCACAGCTGTCTGTCTGTCTGACACCCTATGTCACAGCTGTCTGCCTGTCTGACACCCTATGTCACAGCTGTCTGCCTGTCTGACACCCTATGTCACAGCTGTCTGTCTGTCTGACACCCTATGTCACAGCTGTCTGTCTGTCTGACGCCCTATGTCACAGCTGTCTGTCTGTCTGACGCCCTATGTCACAGCTGTCTGTCTGTCTGACGCCCTATGTCACAGCTGTCTGTCTGTCTGACGCCCTATGTCACAGCTGTCTGTCTGTCTGACGCCCTATGTCACAGCTGTCTGTCTGTCTGACACCCTATGTCACAGCTGTCTGCCTGTCTGACACCCTATGTCACAGCTGTCTGTCTGTCTCTGTCTGTTTGTTCGTTCTGCCTGTCAATTAATTAATATGGAGTTGGTCCCTCCTTTGCTGCTATAACAGCCTCCACTCTTCTGGGAAGGCTTTCCACTAGATGTTGGAACATTGCTGCTGGGACTTGCTTCCATTCAGCCACAAGAGCATTAGTGAGGTCGGGCACTGATGTTGGGCGATTAGGCCTGGCTCGCAGTCGGCGTTCCAATTCATCCCAAAGGTGTTCGATGGGGTTGAGGTCAGGGCTCTGTGCATGCCAGTCAAGTTCTTCCACACCGATCTTGACAAACCATTTCTGTATGGACCTCGCTTTGTGGACGGGGGTATTGTCATGCGGAAACAGGAAAGGGCCTTCCCCAAACTGTTGCCACAAAGTTGGAAGCACAGAATCATCTAGAATGTCATTGTATGCTGTAGTGTTAAGATTTCCCTTCACTGAAACTAAGGGGCCTAGCCCAAACCATGAAAAACAGCACCAGACCATTATTTATCCTCCACCAAACTTTACAGTTGACACTATGCATTCGGGCAGGTAGCATTCTCCTGGCATCCACAAAACCCAGATTCGTCCGTCGGACTGCCAGATGGTGAAGCGTGATTCATCACTCCGGAGAACGCGTTTTCACTGCTCCAGAGTTCAATGGCGGCGAGCTTTACACCACTCCAGCCGACGCTTCGCATTGCGCATGGTGATGTTAGGCTTGTGTGCGCCTGCTCGGCCATGGAAACTCATTTCATGAAGCTCCCGACGAACAGTTCTTGTGCTGACGTTGCTTCCCAGAGGCAGTTTGGAACTCGGTAGTGGAGTGTTGCAACCGAGGACAGACGATTTCAGCACTCGGCGGTCCCATTCTATGAGCTTGTGTGGCCTACTACATTTTATACACGTTTAGTAACAGGTGTGGCTGAAACAGCCGAATCCACTAATTTGAAGGGGTGTCCACATACCTTTTGGCCATGTAGTGTATATCTAAAGTAAATGACTTGTGACGTGGTGTCTTGTCTTTTGACAGATCTTAAGGACAGCTAGCAGATAGGGCGTGCTGCAGGTGATGAGGGCTGTGTTTTTGTAGTGCGCTATATAGGGAATAGGGTGTGATTTTTAGGAGGGCTTCAGGGAGGTGTAGCACTACCCACTCTTATCAGTCTCCTGACCCACCAACCTCTTCACTATTAGAATCATCATCTTCAATGGCAGACAAAGGACTAAGGCGGTGTCCTATACGACACCCTATTCTCCACTCAGTGCACTACTTTTGACCAGAGCCATAGGGAAATAGGGTGCCATTTAGACCCTCAGCCTAACTCCCAGGGTATTTTCCCACCTCCTGATGGACACCATGCTTATGTCTTTTTGATGTTCTCTGTAATAAAATACCTAATTGGGCGTCCACAATGTGACTCCCACGGCGGACAAGGACAGATACACTGGGACTCCTACTGTCTCTGCCATTTTTAACTGAAAGGCTCCCCAACCATTTATGGATGGAGTACCTGGAACATGAAAGAACATGGGGACAAAATAATCATTTGAAAAATGGTCTACTCTACTCTACGGTGGGTTAAAGCTAGAGAAGATTAGAACTGTGTAAAGGGCGTTGTAATGTAGGTTCCCTAATCCCTCTTGGACATGCAGATAAATAAGAAATGTACAAAAATAAGTATTCTTTTGAAATGGATGTTCTTCCGATAACCTGAAAGTCTAAATCTTGTTAAGAGATCTATTGTCACTCAGACTAAAGCATGAATAGGTGATCTTGAAGAAGCGTATTAAGTCCAATGGATGCAGGGGCTAAAACTTCAAGACATGAACAATGGCAGTTAGATAATAGTTATCCCTAGATGTTGTAAAGCATCAGATATAGGGGGTGCCACTTGGATACAAAAGAAAAGGCAATACCAAACAATACACCACATGACCAGAAGTATGTGGACACCTGCTCGTCCAACATCTCATTCCAAAATCATGGGCATTAATATGGAGTTGGTCCCCCCTTTGCTGCTATAACAGCCTCCACTCTTCTGGGAAGGCTTTCCACTAGATGTTGGAACATTGCTGCGGGGACTTGCTTCCATTCAGCCACGAGCATTAGTGAGGTCGGCCACTGATGTTAGGCCTGGCTCGCAGTTGGCGTTCCAATTCATCCCAAAGGTGTTCAATGAGGTTGAGGTCAGGCCAGTCAAGTTCTTCCACACCGATCTCGACAAACCATTTCTGTATGGACCTCGCTTTGTGCACGGGGGCATTGTCATGCCCAGACCATTATTCCTCCTGCACCAAACTTTACAGTTGTCAGTATGCATTGGGGCAGGTAGCGTTCTCCTGGCATCCACCAAACCCAGATCCGTCCGTCGGACTGCCAGATGGTGAAGCGTGATTCATCACTCCAGAGAACGTGTTTCCAGTGTTCAATGGCGGTGAGCTTTACACCACTCCAGCCAACGCTTGGCATTGCGCATGGTGATCTTAGGCTTGTGATTGGCTGCTTGGCCATGGAAACCCATTTCATGAAGCTCCCGACAAACAGTTATTGTGCTGACGTTGCTTCCAGAGGCAGTTTGGAACTCGGTAGTGAGTATTGCAACCGAGGACAGACGATTTTTACCCTCTACGCGCTTCAGCACTCGGCGGTCCCGTTCTGTGAGCTTGTGTGACCTACAACTTCGCGGCTGAGCCTTTGTTGCTCCTAGACGTTTCCACTTCACAATAACAGCACTTACAGTTGACCGGGGCAGCTCTAGCAGGGCAGAATGTTGACGAACTGTCTTGTTGGAAAGGTGGCGTCCTACGACGGTGCCACGTTGAAAGTCACCGAGCTCTTCAGTACAGGCCCATTCTACTGTCAATGTTTGTCTATGGAGATCGCACGGCTGTGTGCTCGGTTTTATAAACCTGTCAGCAACGGGTGTGGCTGAAATAGCCGAATCCACTAATTTGAAGGGGCGTCCACATTTTGTGTGTGTGTATATATATATATATATATATATATATATATATATATATGTGTAAATCCACTGATAGTTCCAGTATTCCCCAGTAGGAATAGATTAAATGTCTACGTTTCTCCTTCTTCTCTGATGAAAGAGGAACTCCGTCACAATGGATTCATAGTGTTCTATCATTAAACTGAATTAATAATAATAATAATATGCCATTTAGCAGACGCTTTTATCCAAAAGTGTATGGGGTGGTCCCGGGGATCGAACCCAGTACCTTTTAGCGTTCCAAGCGCCGTGCTCTACCAGCTGAGCTACAGAGGACCACATTAGGCAGCCTATTTCTTTTTTTGGAAACCTGTCTTCTGGGCGGCAGGTAGCTTTAGTGGTTAAGAGCGTTGTGCCAGTAACCGAAAGGTCGCTGGTTATAATCCCCGAGCTGACTAGGTGAAAAATCTGTCGATGTGCCCTTGAGCAAGGCACTTAACCCTAATTGCTCCTGTAAGTCGCTCTGGATAAGAGCCTCTGCTAAATGACCAATTTCTATTATTATTGTAATTATTTGTTATTTTTTGGAAGCCGTTCTTTCACTGGCAGCTCTGATCATGAGGTAGCGACACCTGGGGCCAGATTGAATGGAATAGAATAGGGCCCGGGGTTCAATTCCATCGCGGGTTATAGGCATTGCGTCATTTTCTGATGAGCCGACATATGCAGCGTTTACCGTGAATAGGATATCCGCGAACGCGGGACCATTGCCTTTGAAGGCCACAAGGCCTATAACCTGCAGTGTGATTGAATCCCAGCCCAATGCTTTATTTGTTCCTCCTTTCCTCTGCTCCATCACAGCCCCCCCAGACAGAGGAAGCAACAGCTTGTCAATATAGCTAGAGGTCAGAGGTGAAGGCCATGAGTGTCTGTAGAGGTATAGACCTGAGGTCAGAGGTCACAGTCCCCACTGACCCCTGAGAGAGAGAGGTCACAGACGGTCAGAGACACCTTCACCTCTAAGCCGACCATCAAACAATAGTTTATTAGAAAAATGTATTTAGTTTATTAGAAAATGTATTTAGTTTATTAGTTTATGAAATTAGATGGACGCTTTACATGTGGAGGACCACTATTGAAATAAAGATACAACAAATAAGATGATTCACCCTACATCTCCTCTGTCCTCCCCTGTAGATGACAGTAAAGATGATTCACCCTACATCTCCTCTGTCCTCCCCTGTAGATGACAGTAAAGATGATTCACCCTACATCTCCTCTGTCCTCCCCTGTAGATGACAGTAAAGATGATTCACCCTACATCTCCTCTGTCCTCCCCTGTAGATGACAGTAAAGATGATTCACCCTACATCTCCTCTGTCCTCCCCTGTAGATGACAGTAAAGATGTTTAAGCGTGGAGCTCCAGGCTGGCTGGGAAAGTCCCTGACGGCCACCAGCACCATCCCCAACAACACACACGTCATCTTCAGGATCAATGGAGAGGAAACAGACGCCAGGATCCCTGCTAACACCATCCAAAGCATCACACTCAGCATATGACCTTTAACCCTGGTCACGGCCCAAATGGCACCCTGTTCCCTATATAGTACTTCACATGGAATAGAGTACCACTTGGGTCCTCACAGACAGTGGATCTGTATCAGGTATGAGAAACTAGCCTATTCTTCACGATCTGCAGGTTTTAGATGTTTGCAGTTTTCTAAACTGCCAGGTTAGGCATCTGTTGAATCAGACTCCATTTAAACTAATTTACCAAACTAGCTTTTTGGCCCTTAAGACCAGAAAGGCTTCAGGGGCCTCATTCTATTCTAGCTGTCACACAACAATTAAAATATATACATTGGTGTTTTTAATGAAGTATAAGAGAACATTTTTATCACATAGATCACTCAGTTGTTGCTAATGATTTCGTTTCTGTTGTTTTGTTTAACCACAGCTCCACAACATCATGCAGGCTACCAAACATCCCTTAACCACAGCTCCACAACATCCTGCAGGCTACCAAACATCCCTTAACCACAGCTCCACAACATCCTGCAGGCTACCAAACATCCCTTAACCACAGCTCCACAACATCCTGCAGGCTACCAAACATCCCTTAACCACAGATCCACAACATCCTGCAGGCTACCAAACATCCCTTAACCACAGCTCCACAACATCCTGCAGGCTACCAAACATCCCTTAACCACAGCTCCTCACAACATCCTGCAGGCTACCAAACATCCCTTAACCCCAGCTCCACAACATCCTGCAGGCTACCAAACATCCCTTAACCACAGCTCCACAACATCCTGCAGGCTACCAAACATCCCTTAACCACAGCTCCACAACATCCTGCAGGCTACCAAACATCCCTTAATCACAGCTCCACAACATCCTGCAGGCTACCAAACATCCCTTAACCACAGCTGCACAACATCATGCAGGCTACCAAACATCCCTTAATCACAGCTGCACAACATCCTGCAGGCTACCAAACATCCTGCAGGCTACCAAACATCCCTTAACCACAGCTCCACAACATCCTGCAGGCTACCAAACATCCCTTAACCACAGCTCCACAACATCCTGCAGGCTACCAAACATCCCTTAACCACAGCTCCACAACATCCTGCAGGCTACCAAACATCCCTTAATCACAGCTCCACAACATCCTGCAGGCTACCAAACATCCCTTAACCACAGCTCCACAACATCCTGCAGGCTACCAAACATCCCTTAACCACAGCTCCACAACATCCTGCAGGCTACCAAACATCCCTTAACCACAGCTCCTCACAACATCCTGCAGGCTACCAAACATCCCTTAACCACAGATCCACAACATCCTGTAGTCAAACATGGTTATGCTGAAAATCTGTTCCATTATCAGCACAGCCGACAGTGTGAACTCCCCCATTCACACGCCAGTGGAACTCAACTCATATAGACTCGCCTCGTTCCATCCGCGGTGGCCTGTCATACTCAACGGCAATATTATGCTAATGAAGATGGTTCAGAACAATTAGCCTGATTAAACTTACTCTTGTTTTGAATGACAATTCTAGTGTCTGGCCCCTGCCACTAAAGTAGACATTAATGAACCATTTATGTCAGTTGGTTTGATTGTGTCACCGCTACACGGTTCAGCTGCGCCGTGTGTACCTAACATGCTAATTGTTACAGTTAAAAACTGCTGGCCCCTAATGAGGGCTGGGGAAGTTATTACCAGTATTACTGGCTGTATTGGTCTGATGGTTACTGGATGTATTGGTCTGATGGTTACTGGATGTATTGGTCTGATGGTTACTGGATGTATTGGTCTGATGGTTACTGGATGTATTGGTCTGATGGTTACTGGATGTATTGGTCTGATGGTTACTGGATGTATTGGTCTGATGGTTACTGGATGTATTGGTCTGATGGTTACTGGATGTATTGGTCTGATGGTTACTGGATGTATTGGTCTGATGGTTATTGGATGTATTGGTCTGATGGTTACTGGATGTATTGGTCTGATGGTTACTGGATGTATTGGTCTGATGGTTACTGGATGTATTGGTCTGATGGTTACTGGATGTGTTGGTCTGATGGTTACTGGATGTGTTGGTCTGATGGTTACTGGATGTATTGGTCTGATGGTTACTGGATGTATTGGTCTGATGGTTACTGGATGTATTGGTCTGATGGTTACTGGATGTATTGGTCTGATGGTTACTGGATGTATTGGTCTGATGGTTTCTGGATGTATTGGTCTGATGGTTACTGGATGTATTGGTCTGATGGTTACTGGATGTATTGGTCTGATGGTTACTGGATGTATTGGTCTGATGGTTACTGGATGTGTTGGTCTGATGGTTACTGGATGTATTGGTCTGATGGTTACTGGATGTATTGGTCTGATGGTTACTGGATGTATTGGTCTGATGGCGAGTGTTTTGTAAGCTGTTTTATTAATACGCTCTTCTCTCTGGCAAGAGGGTTCAAATACTATTTAAAATAATTTTCAATACTTTAGCTGTGCTTGATTGAGCTTGCCTGTTTCAATGGAACCAATAGAAAAGTCCCAAAAGTACAAACCCCATCCTGCACTCCAGGCAGGCTTAAGCAAACGCTTGAAGTATTTGAAAGATTGCAAATAGTATTTTAACCCAGGTCTGGTTCAGCCAGCCAGCGCAGTACCATTCATTTCTAGCTTTAGTGTCTACTTCATCAGTTACACTGCCTGTCACTCAACTGCTTTAGTGTTTACTTCATCAGTTACACTACCTGTCACTCAACTGCTTTGCTAACAGCTAGCAATTGTATTTACTGTGTCTGGTGTTTGGCCTAAATGATGTAATTTCTACCAGGATATCAGTGCCTTGAGCTAATTCAGGAGGGAAACCTCTGTGGCATCTCCCTGACTAGCATCTAGCATCTCTCTACCTGAAACAACACTAGGTCTGTTTCCACATGTGCCCGGGGTTAGGATGTCTGTTGGGTTCCACGTGTTCCCGGGGTTAGGATGTCTGTTGGGTTCCACGTGTTCCCGGGGTTAGGATGTCTGTTGGGTTCCACGTGTGCCCGGGGTTAGGATGTCTGTTGGGTTCCACGTGTGCCCGGGGTTAGGATGTCTGTTGGGTTCCACGTGTGCCCGGGGTTAGGATGTCTGTTGGGTTTGGAAGCACTAAGCAGCGCTGCCCCTTTTTAATGTATATGAACCTACTCCATACTCTCTGTTCTCAGTGAAACCGTGGTTGCCTTGGGGTAGCCATTTTTCAAGAGATTGTTTGTTTTGAATGTGTTTGGCGTTCTATTTTTTGTTTTATACCTATGGTTGTGCATTTAGAATATATGTATATTTGTCCGTTTTTATATGTAACTATACCATGTCTTACTTTCTGAATGTGTCATTGGACTTGATATATGTTCTCCTGCTCAGCCATGCTCAATGGTGTGTTCTCAGGAAAATTGATATTTTGAGATGCCATGCTCAACTAGTTTTACAAAGACAGTAGACCTGCTGTGGGAGTCTGAAGCTAGATCTAGGCCTACAGATATACTGAACACAGTCTTGACAATACTAAAAGCACTTGCACCATTTTTATTTGAAGGCATAATTAAACCGTACTCTGCATGCTCATTTTATCATGTATATATTACTTTTTATAGAAATCTTAATTGATTAATGAAAGATCTATTCAAATGTTTGTACTACTTCATGTTTAAAAAATAAAATGGTTTGAAAAAATAATCTTGGTAGTGTACTTGTTGTGTATCCTGAAGTCTCTCACAGTACATGTAGGTCTCCTCTGCACTCACCACAACTACACTGAACAAAAATATAAAGTGTTGGTTTCATGAGCTGAAATAAAAGATCTCCGAAATGTTCCATACGCACAAAAAGCTTATTTCTCTCAAATGTTGTGCACAAATTTGTTTACGTCGCTGTTAGTGAGCATTTCTCCTTTGCCAAGATAATCCATCCACCTGACAGGTGTGACATATCAAGAAGCTGACTAAACAGCATGATCATTACACAGGTGCACCTTGTGCTGGGGACAATAAAAGGCCACTCTAAAATGTGCAGTTCTGTCACAAAACAATGCCACAGATATCTCAAGTTTTGAGGGAGCGTGCAATTGGCATGCTGACTGTAGGAACGTCCACCAGAGCTGTTGCCAGAGAATGTAATGTTCATTTCTCTACCATAAGTAGAGATCCATAGATTAGGGTCTAATGAATGTATTTAAATTGACTGATTTCCTTATATGAACTGTAACTCAGTAAAAAAATACAAAAATGTTGCGTATATATTTTGGTTTAGTGTATATTATGAACCTGCAATGCATGGTGTAACTTCTCTAATACAGAACCCCACTTTCCATGACATCTAACAGTACTTTCCATGTCATTATCTATCAATACTTTCCATGTCATGATCCATCACTGCCTTCCATGACATCATCTATCACTACTTTCAATGACATCTATCACTGCCTTCCATGCCATCATACAGTGCCTTCAGAAAGTATTCAGACCCCTTGACTTTTTCCACATTTTGTTACGTTACAGCCTTATTCTAAAATTGATTAAATTGTTTTTTTCCCTCATCAATCTACACACAATTCCCCATAATGACAAAGCTAAAACAGGTTTTTATACATTTTTGCTGATTTATAAAAAATTAAGAAACGGAAATATCACATTTACATAAGTATTCAGACCCTTTACTCAGTACTTTGTTGAAGCACCTTAGGCAGCGATTACAGCACCGAGTCTTCTTGGGTATGACGCTACAAGCTTGGCACACCTGTATTTGGGGAGTTTCTCCCATTCTTCTCTGCAGATCCTCTCAAGCTCTGTCAGGTTGGATGGGGAGAATTGCTGCACAGCTATTTTCAGGTCTCTCCAGAGATGTTCGATCGGGTTCAAATCCGGGCTCTGGCTGGTCCACTCAAGGACATTCAGAGACTTGTCTCGAAGCCACTCCTACGTTGTCTTGGCTGTGTGCTTAGGGTCGTTGTCCTGTTGGAAGGTGAACCTTCGCCCCAGTCTGAGGTCCTGAGTGCTCTGGAGCAGGTTTTCATCACGGATCTCTCTGTACTTTGCTCCGTTCATCTTTGCCTCGATCCTTACTAGTCTCCCAGTCCCTGCTGCTGAAAAACATCCCCACAGCATGATGTTGCCACCGTAAGGATGGTGCCAGGTTTCCTCCAGACATGACACTTGGCATTCAGCAAAATAGTTCATTATTGGTTTCATCAGACCAGAGAATCTTGTTTCTCATGGTCTGAGAGTCTTTAGGTGCCTTTTGACAAACTCCAAGCGGGCTGTCATGTGCCTTTTACTGAGAAGTGGCTTCCGTCTGGCCACTTGGTGGAGTGCTGCAGAGATGGTTGTCCTTCTGGAAGGTTCTCCCATCTCCACAGAGGAACTCTAGAGCTCTGTCAGAGTGACCATTGGGTTCTTGGTCACCTCCCTGACCAAGGCCCTTCTCCCCTGATTGCTCAGTTTGGCCGGGCGGCCAACTCTAGGAAGAGTCTTGGCGGTTCCAAACTTCTTCCATATAAGAATGATGGAGGCCACTGTGTTCTTGGGGATCTTCAATGCTGCAGACATTTTTTGGTACCCTTCCCCAGATCTGTGCCTCGACACATTCCTGTCTCGGTGCTCTACGGACAATTCCTTCGACCTCATAGCTTGGTTTTTTGCTCTGACATGCACTGTCAACTGTGGGACCTTATATACAGGTGTGTGCCTTTCCAAATCATGTCCAATCAATTGAATTTACCACAGGTGGACTCCAATCAAGTTGTAGGAACATCTCAAGGATGATCAATGGAAACAGGATGCACCTGACCTCCATTTCGAGTCTCATAGCTAAGGGTCTGAATACTTATGTAAATAAGGTATTTCTATTTTTTATTTTTAATAAATGTGCAAAAATATCTAAAAACCTGTTTTCACTTTGTCATTATGGGGTATTGTGTGCAGATTGCTGAGGAAAATGTTTTATTTAATCCATTTTAAAATAAGGCTGTAACATAACAAAATGTGGAAAAAGTCAAGGGGTCTGAATACTTTCTATGTCATCTATCACTACTTTCCATGTCATCATCTATCACTACTTTCCATGACATCATCTATCACTACTTTCCATGACATCATCTGTCACTACTTTCCATGACATCATCTATCACTACTTTCCATGTTATCATCTCACTACTTTCTATGTCATCATCTATCACTACTTTCCATGACATCATCTATCACTACTTTCCATGACATCATCTATCACTACTTTCCATGACATCATCTATCACTACTTTCCATGACATCATCTATCACTACTTTCCATGACATCATCTATCACTACTTTCCATGACATCATCTGTCACTACTTTCCATGACATCATCTGTCACTACTTTCCATGACATCATCTGTCACTACTTTCCATGACATCATCTATCACTACTTTCCATGACATCATCTATCACTACTTTCCATGACATCATCTATCACTACTTTCCATGACCTCATCTATCACTACTTTCCATGTCATCTATCACTACTTGGCCACAAGGTTTCATCAAAGTATTTTTGGGGAGATAGAAGATATTTATCCATCAGCAGTGATCCTTGATCCCCCTAGCCTTCAAAAGCGTAGCAGGCGTGATGTCTGAACCATGGCGGAGGGGCAGGGATTAGGAACGGATGAGCGGATGGCTGGCCACAGGTGGACAATGGGGGCTCTGTCAGCACTGGTAGGGTCGTTGGGAGGGGACGGGGGGGGGGGACGTTCTACACACACAGTTGGGACGTCTAGTTGGAGACCAGAACACAGAACACAGAACACGGTGCGACCTACAAGGTAACAAGGTAAACTGATCCAGGCTGGAATTCCACAGGAACAGCAGCAGATCAATGAGGGTTCTGTTAAAAGGGGAAATCCTACAGGATATTGAGCTGAGGCAGTGAACCCATCAAATTATACATGCATCCTGTTGTGACTGTCTCTTTTGTGATGGCTGTGTAAATGAGCTGAAGATTTAACAGGGTTTACAGCTATACCTATCCGTTTCATTGAATGTATTTAACCAGGATAGTCGACTCAGTGCCAATGTATTTATTTCACCAGGATAGCCGACTCAGTGACAATGTATTTATTTCACCAGGATAGTCGACTCGGTGACAATGTATTTATTTCACCAGGATAGCCGACTCAGTGACAATGTATTTATTTCACCAGGATAGTCGACTCGGTGACAATGTATTTATTTCACCAGGATAGTCGACTCGGTGACAATGTATTTATTTCACCAGGATAGTCGACTCAGTGACAATGTATTTATTTCACCAGGATAGTCGACTCGGTGCCAATGTATTTATTTCACCAGGATAGTCGACTCGGTGCCAATGTATTTATTTCACCAGGATAGTCGACTCGGTGCCAATGTATTTATTTCACCAGGATAGTCGACTCGGTGCCAATGTATTTATTTCACCAGGATAGTCGACTCAGTGACAGTGTATTTATTTCACCAGGATAGCCGACTCAGTGAGTATTGCCACTGCTGTCCAGGGAGTCCTGGGAGTTTGTGCTAAAAAGGTCAAAAGCAGGAACGCTCCGATTCTACTTTTAACAATAAAGACGTTTATTTTATTTTATTCCATTGACCTCCAAGAGTTGCTGAATTTCCCTCCTCTCTACCCATTGGTAGACCCGGCCCAGCTATAAGAGGCTAGCGGCTATAAGAGACTGGCAGCTATAAGAGACTAGCAGCTATAAGAGACTATAAGAGGCTAGCAGCTATAAGAGACTGGCAGCTATAAGAGACTAGCAGCTATAAGAGACTAGCAGCTATAAGAGCCTAGCTCAGTCACCTGCACCTAATAGCACAACAAGTGGAAGGTTAAAGGTCACTACCTCAACGGTGACACCAGGCCTCTGACCCTGACCTGTAAGGCTGTGACCATGGAGACCGTCTGCTGGGCTGCACAGCCAGGTGACTGCCTTGACCTGACCCTCTAAAGTTGACATCTGACCGGAGGAGATCTGGACAGACGGGACAGGGGAGTCCGGGACAGACCATCTGGACAGACGGGACAGGGGATTCCGGGACAGACCATCTGGACAGACGGGACAGGGGAGTCCGGGACAGACCATCTGGACAGACGGGACAGGGGAGTCCGGGACAGACCATCTGGACAGACGGGACAGGGGAGTCCGGGACAGACCATCTGGACAGACGGGACAGGGGATTCCGGGACAGACCATCTGGACAGACGGGACAGGGGAGTCCGGGACAGACCATCTGGACAGACGGGACAGGGGAGTCCGGGACAGACCATCTGGACAGACGGGACAGGGGAGTCCGGGACAGACCATCTGGACAGACGGGACAGGGGAGTCCGGGACAGACCATCTGGACAGACGGGACAGGGGAGTCCGGGACAGACCATCTGGACAGACGGGACAGGGGAGTCCGGGACAGACCATCTGGACAGACGGGACAGGGGAGTCCGGGACAGACCATCTGGACAGACGGGACAGGGGAGTCCGGGACAGACCATCTGGACAGACGGGACAGGGGAGTCCGGGACAGACCATCTGGACAGACGGGAAAGGGGAGTCCGGGACAGACCATCTGGACAGACGGGACAGGGGAGTCCGGGACAGACCATCTGGACAGACGGGACAGGGGAGTCCGGGACAGACCATCTGGACAGACGGGACAGGGGAGTCCGGGACAGACCATCTGGACAGACGGGACAGGGGAGTCCGGGACAGACCATACAAATACATTGACTAAAATAAAAAGTAATTCTATGGGACAGAGCCTTCTTAGAGCTGCCATATGTGAAAGAGAGAGAGAGAGATACAGAGGGAGCGAGAGCAGGCTGGACTGCCAGGTTGACCTACTGAATGGTCTACTGGTCATTTTCTCTCCTGTGACGTCTGGAGGCTGGAGGATCACTCACTGCAGTTTTTCATTTCATTCAACACTTGGACGTTTCATTCACCATTTCTTTTGACTTCCACTCCTCATCAGAAGCAGGCTTTTATATATGTTGCCTAGGTCAGGTGGGATCTGAACCATGGTCTCCCATGGGACAAACCAACGTCTTTACCCTCTTGGAAATTCCCTGATTTTGAAGTCGTAAGCGGGGCTACCTCATCAGGAGTCTGTGAGCATGACTCATGACCGTTACACAGTGTAATGATGAATGACCCTTGACTCATGACCGTTACACAGTGTAATGATGAATGAGCCTTGGCCTAGATGTCCTTCTGTTAAGGTAGATATTTGCAGAGATATCTTTGTTTGTGTTTTATCATATTTTCCTGGACTTTCCTTTTCCATGGTTTCCACATTGAAAGTTTGTCAGCTGACAGTTTCCTTCACTGTTCCATACCAGACTAGATTCAATCCGGACCTCGGGAAGATCTGTGTTATAGTGAGATGGACATTTAAAGGTAATTTCCAATTGAGCCGACAAGCAGCGTTTACCGTGAATGCGGTCTTCGCGAAGGCGGAAACATAGCCTTTAAAAGGTGCATAGCTGAAAAGGGGCGAAGGGATTGAATCTAGCCATTAGTTTGAACAAGATGATTAATGTATGCTGAGTTTGCTGCTGTCTGAATCCAATTGTGACAAAAGTTGTCTACACAGGCAGAGTGGTTTGACCTTTGACCCTATCCAGCTCAGCCAGCTCCGGTAGATGTAGCGCTGTAGTTATGACAGTACACGGGGTAACGCCAGAGAGAGGTCAACACACTCTTTTCAACTAGAATATTTTCTGAGAAGCAGGCCTGTTTGGCCTGGCGAGGGCCCTAGACAGTGAATTGTGTTGTTTCTGAGAGTCTGACCTCACAGTGAACGTTGTGTTTATTCTAACTGGTGAAGCAGACGGACAATATATTCAGCAAGAGCATCGGAAGGACTTCTACTGTGATTGCTGAGGATGTGTACACATATACACACTGAGGAATGGAACACACACACACACACACTGAGGAATGGAACACACACACACACTGAGGAATGGAACACACACACACACACACTGAGGAATGGAACACACACACACACTGAGGAATGGAACACACACACACTGAGGAATGGAACACACACACACACTGAGGAATGGAACACACACACACTGAGGAATGGAACACACACACACACTGAGGAATGGAACACACACACACTGAGGAATGGAACACACGCACACACACACTGAGGAATGGAACACACACACACACACACTGAGGAATGGAACACACACACACACTGAGGAATGGAACACACACACACACACTGAGGAATGGAACACACACACACACACTGAGGAATGGAACACACACACACACTGAGGAATGGAACACACACACATACTGAGGAATGGAACACACACACACTGAGGAATGGAACACACACACACACACACACTGAGGAATGGAACACACACACACACACTGAGGAATGGAACACACACACACACTGAGGAATGGAACACACACACACACTAAGGAATGGAACACACACACACTGAGGAATGGAACACACACACACACTGAGGAATGGAACACACACACACTGAGGAATGGAAAACACACACACACTGAGGAATGGAACACACACACACACTGAGGAATGGAACACACACACACACACTGAGGAATGGAACACACACACACACTGAGGAATGGAACACACACACACACACACACTGAGGAATGGAACACACACACACACACACTGAGGAATGGAACACACACACACACACTGAGGAATGGAACACACACACACACTGAGGAATGGAACACACACACACACTGAGGAATGGAACACACACACACACACACTGAGGAATGGAACACACACACACTGAGGAATGGAACACACACACACACTGAGGAATGGAACACACACACTGAGGAATGGAACACACACACACACTGAGGCATGGAACACACACACACACTGAGGCATGGAACACACACACACACTGAGGAATGGAACACACACACTGAGGAATGGAACACACACACACACTGAGGCATGGAACACACACACACACTGAGGCATGGAACACACACACACACTGAGGCATGGAACACACACACACACTGAGGAATGGAACACACACACACACACACTGAGGAATGGAACACACACACACACACACTGAGGAATGGAACACACACACACACTGAGGAATGGAACACACACACACTGAGGAATGGAACACACACACACACTGAGGAATGGAACACAGAAAATCTGGAAATGGCTGTAACTCATTAGGACTGTGGTGAAATGGCTGTGACTCATTAGGACTGTGGTGAAATAGCTGTGACTCATTAGGACTGTGGTGAAATGGCTGTGACTCATTAGGACTGTAGTGAAATAGCTGTGACTCATTAGGACTGTGGTGAAATAGCTGTGACTCATTAGGACTGTAGTGAAATAGCTGTGACTCATTAGGACTGTGGTGAAATAGCTGTGACTCATTAGGACTGTAGTGAAATAACTGTGACTCATTAGGACTGTAGTGAAATAACTGTGACTCATTAGGACTGTAGTGAAATAGCTGTGACTCATTAGGACTGTAGTGAAATAGCTGTGACTCATTAGGACTGTAGTGAAATAACTGTGACTCATTAGGACTGTGGTGAAATGGCTGTGACTCATTAGGACTGTAGTGAAAGAACTGTGACTCATTAGGACTGTAGTGAAATAGCTGTGACTCATTAGGACTGTAGTGAAATAGCTGTGACTCATTAGGACTGTAGTGAAATAACTGTGACTCATTAGGACTGTAGTGAAATAACTGTGACTCATTAGGACTGTGGTGAAATAGCTGTGACTCATTAGGACTGTAGTGAAATAGCTGTGACTCATTAGGACTGTAGTGAAATAACTGTGACTCATTAGGACTGTAGTGAAATAACTGTGACTCATTAGGACTGTAGTGAAATAGCTGTGACTCATTAGGACTGTAGTGAAATGGCTGTGACTCATTAGGACTGTGGTGAAATAGCTGTGACTCATTAGGACTGTAGTGAAATAGCTGTGACTCATTAGGACTGTAGTAAAATAGCTGTGACTCATTAGGACTGTGGTGAAATAGCTGTGACTCATTAGGACTGTGGTGAAATGGCTGTGACTCATTAGGACTGTAGTGAAATAGCTGTGACTCATTAGGACTGTAGTGAAATAACTGTGACTCACACACTCCTGCTCTGAACAAAGTCTAGTGTCCAGGATGTTAACTCAACTGGTACCACACTCCTCCTCTGAACAAAGTCTAGTGTCCAGGATGTTAACTCAACTGGTACCACACTCCTCCTCTGAACAAAGTCTAGTGTCCAGGATGTTAACTCATCTGGTACCACACTGCTGTACAGTGAGGATAATCTATACCTAGTCAGTTGCATTCAACCGAAATGTGTCTTCGTATTTAACCCAACCCCTCTGAATCAGAGAGGTGCGGGGGGGCTGCTTTAATCGACATCATTGGCGCCCCGGGAGCAGTTGTTGTTGGGGGTTAACTGCCTTGCTCAAGGGCAGAACGGCAGATTTTTCCACCTTGCCGGTTCGGGGATTCGAAAAAGCGACCTTTCAGTTAATGGCCCAACACTCTTAACCCCTAGGCTACCAGCAGCGATACTAGTGGTTCCAATGGGATGAGGATGTTTGGTGTCTTGTATTTTATATACACTATATATACAGCAATATGTGGACACCCCTTCAAATTAGTGGATTCGGCTATTTCAGCCACACCCGTTGTTGACAGGTGTATAAAATCAACCACACAGCCATGCAATCTCCATAGACAAACATTGTCAGTAGAATTGCCTTACTGAAGAACTCAGTGACTTTCAACGTGGCACAGTCATAACATTTCCAACAAGTCAGTTCGTCAAATTTCTGCCCTGGTCAACTGTAAGTGCTGTTATTGTGAAGTGGAAACTTCAAGGAGCAACAAAGCCTCAGTCGCGAAGTGGTAGGCAACACAAGCTCACAGAACGGGACAGCCGAGTGCTGAAGAGCGTAGAGGGTAAAAATCGTCTGTCCTCGGTTGCAACACTCACTACCGAGTTCCAAACTGCCTCTGGAAGCAACAAGAACTTTTCGTCAGGAGCTTCATGAAATGAGTTTCCATGGCCGAGCAGGCGCACACAAGACTAAGATCACCATGCGCAATGCCAAGCGTCGGATGGAGTGGTGTAAAGCTTGCCGCTATTGGACTGGAGCAGTGGAAACGCGTTCTCTGGAGTGATGAATCACGCATCACCATCTGGCAGTCCGACGGACAAATCTGGGTTTGGTGGATGCCAGGAGAACACTACCTGCCGCAGTGCGTAGTGCCAACTGTAAAGTTTGGTGGAGGGGGAATAATGGTCTGGGGATGTTTTTCATGGTTCGGGCTAGGCCCCTTAGTTCCAGTGAAGGGAAATCTTAATGCTACAGCGTACAATGACATTCTAGATGATTCTGTGCTTCCAACTTTGTGGCAACAGTTTGGGGAAGGCCCTTTCCTGTTTCAGCATGACAATGCCCCTGTGCACAAAGCTAGGTCCATTCAGAAATGGTTTGTCGAGATCGGTGTGAAGACCTTAACTGCCCTGCACAGAGTCCTGACCTCAACCCCATCGAACACCTTTGGGATGAATTGGAACGCCGACTGCGAGCCAGGCCTAATCGCCCAACATCAGTGCCCGACCTCACTAATGCTCTTGTGGTTGAATGGAAGCAAGTCCCCGCAGCAATGTTCCAACATCTAGTGGAAAGCCTTCCCAGAAGAGTGGAGGCTGTTATAGCAGCAAAGGGGGGACCAACTCCATATTAATGCCCATGATTTTGGAATGAGATGTTCGACGAGCAGGTGTCCACATACTTTTGGTCATGTAGGGCGGCGGGTAGCTTAGTGGTTAAGAGCGTTGTGCCAGTAATCTAATCCCCGAGCCGCCTAGGTGAAAAATATGTCGATGTGCCCTTGAGCAAGGCACTTAACCCTAATTGCTCCTGTAAGTCGCTCTGGATAAGAGCGTCTGCTAAATGACAAAAAAAAAATTAAAAACTAGGAAGCCAAAGGCTCATTTCTACATTGGGTGGATAATAAAGTTTTTATATTCTGTTCTCCAGACAATGGGCTTGTTCTCCAGGCAATGGGCTTGTTCTCCAGACAATGGGCTTGTTCTCCAAACAATGGGCTTGTTCTCCAGACAATGGGCTTGTTCTCCAGACAATGGGTTTATTCTCCAGACAATGGGCTTGTTCTCCAGACAATGGGCTTGTTCTCCAGACAATGGGTTTATTTTCCAGACAATGGCCTTGTACTCCAGACAATGGGCTTGTTCTCCAGACAATGGGCTTGTTCTCCAGACAATGGGCTTGTTCTCCAGACAATGGGTTTATTCTCCAGACAATGGGCTTGTTCTCCAGACAATGGGCTTGTTCTCCAGACAATGGGTTTATTCTCCAGACAATGGGCTTGTTCTCCAGACAATGGGTTTATTCTCCAGACAATGGGCTTGTTCTCCAGACAATGGGCTTGTTCTCCAGACAATGGGCTTGTTCTCCAGACAATGGGCTTGTTCTCCAGACAATGGGCTTGTTCTCCAGACAATGGGTTTATTCTCCAGACAATGGGCTTGTTCTCCAGACAATGGGTTTATTCTCCAGACAATGGGCTTGTTCTCCAGACAATGGGCTTGTTCTCCAGACAATGGGCTTGTTCTCCAGACAATGGGTTTATTCTCCAGACAATGGGTTTATTCTCCAGACAATGGGCTTCTTCTCCAGACAATGGGTTTATTCTCCAGATAATGGGCTTGTTCTCCAGACAATGGGTTTATTCTCCAGACAATGGGCTTGTTCTCCAGACAATGGGTTTGTTCTCCAGATAATGGGCTTGTTCTCCAGACAATGGGTTTATTCTCCAGACAATGGGCTTGTTCGACACTGCAGCCGATAATGCAGGTGACTGCTGACTGATCTACAAATCACTTTGCACCTTAAATAACCGCTCATTATTATTTGATACATTACAGTTTTGATGCTATTGAACATGGCCGAGATTGTTGTAACATTAGAATAGTATTTAAAATGGATTAAATTGAGATTTTGTGTCACTGGCCTACACACAAAACCCCATAATGTAGAAGTGGAATTATGTTTTCATACAGTTTTACAAACTAGCCATAAAATAATGCAATATATTTAACAACAGGTCTAAATATATGGGTCATGACAGTGTTATAACCATATTATGACAGGTTATGAACGTGTCATAACTTGTTATGACACTGGGCGTCACGTAAAGTGTTACCGAATACAAATATTCCAAAACATGCATCCTGTTTGCAATAAGGCACTAAAGTAAAACTGCAATTAACGTCCTGAATACAAAGTGTTGTGCTGGGGGCAAATCCAACACAACACATCACTGAGTAGCACTCTTCGTATTTTCATGTTATGTTGGGGGCAAATCCAACAACACATCACTGAGTAACAATCTTCATATTTTAAAGCATGGTGGTGACTGCATCATGTTATGGGTATGCTTGTCATCGGCAAGGATTAGGGAGTTTTTTAGGATAGCTAAGCATAGGCAAAATCCTAGAGGATAACCTGGTTCAGTCTGCTTTCCAACAGACACTGGGAGACAAATTCACCTTTCAGCAGGACAATAACCTAAAACACAAGGACAAATACAGACTGGAGTTGCTTACCAAGACGACGTTGAATGTTCCTGAGTGGCCTAGTTAAAGTTTTGACTTAAATTGGCTTGAAAATCTATGGCAAGACTTGAAAATGGCTGTCTAGCAATGATCAACAACCAACTTGAGCTTGAAGAAAATGGGCAGATATTGTACAATACAGGTGTGGAACGCTCTTAGAGACTTACCCAGAAACACTCACAGCTGTAATCGCTTCCAAAGGTGATTCTAACATGTATTGACTCAGGGGTGTGATTACTTATGTAAATTAGATATTTCTGTATTTCATTTTCAATAAATGTGCAAACATTTCTTAAAAACATGTTTTTACTTTTCCATTTATGGGGTGTTGTGTGTAGATGTGTGAGGGGGAAAAAAACATATTTAATCCATTTTGAATTCAGGCTGCAACACAACGAAAATGTGGAATAAGTCAAGGGGTATGAATACTTTCTGAAGGCGCTGATTGATTGATTGATTGATTGATTAATTGAAATTATTAGATAATTAAAAGCAGTAAGCTGCTCCAAACGGAGACAACATTTAATATATAAAAAAATGGTGTAGGATAAAAACGTATTAAAGCCTGAAGGCTCATCTCCATTGTGTTACATCACACAGTACATTTCTGTTAGAACACGGAACTCTCCTCCACTGACAATGGCGCTACCTTTCCTTACCTGCTGCGTTCTGTTCATCCAAAAGGGGTTTATCGAGAGGTCAAGAGTACTTATGGGCAAAGCAGTAATGCATCACTGTAATGCTTTTTCTTTGTCAAAGCGAAGCATCTTTTGATATATTTTTCTATGGCGATGATAAAGGTCTCATTATGGTGGGAAAATGTAATAATGTGCGGTGCCATTTCACAGGCTTTTAAAACGACGCCTGCCTTTCCTTAGATGATGAAAGGCCACATACGGTGCCATTTCACAGGCTTTTACAACGACGCCTGCCTTCCCTTTTCTCGGACTGCTCCATGACTATGGCATTGTAAGGTAACAAAGCAAGGTTGTTGTTTTGATCCAAAAGCCATTAAATGTTTTTTTTGTATATATATATATTGTTCATAGAGTAATTGAATGTGTGAAATAGATTAGATAGGGTACTACTCTGAGACCTTATCTAGAAAATATTGAATGGCTACTTTGTATGGAGACTAGTGTGTAGGCTACAAAAAGACAGAGGCTCTGTCTGAAATGGCACCCTATTCCCTACATAGTGCACTACTTTAGACCAGAGCCCTATGGGTCCTGGTCAAAAGTAGTGCACTATACAGGGTACAGTGTGTCATTTCAGACAGAGAAAAACATATCCATAATGTTGCATTAAAAACATAAGGGGTGAACAGGGACAAGAGCTGTGTGGGGGGACTCCCTCAGCGACTCAGACAGGCCAGCACTCCAGCCTCTAGTAGAAGAGCTGTGGGGGGCTCCCTCACCGACTCAGACAGGCCAGCACTCCAACCTCTAGTAGAAGAGCTGGGGGGGGCTCCCTCAGCGACTCAGACAGGCCAGCACTCCAGCCTCTAGTAGAAGAGCTGTGGGGGGGGGGCTCCCTCAGCGACTCAGACAGGCCAGCACTCCAACCTCTAGTAGAAGAGCTGTGGGGGGGGGACTCCCTCAGCGACTCAGACAGGCCAGCACTCCAACCTCTAGTAGAAGAGCTGGGGGGGGGGCTCCCTCAGCGACTCAGACAGGCCAGCACTCCAACCTCTAGTAGAAGAGCTGTGGGGGGGGCTCCCTCAGCGACTCAGACAGGCCAGCACTCCAGCCTCTAGTAGAAGAGCTGTGGGGGGGCTCCCTCAGCGACTCAGACAGGCCAGCACTCCAGCCTCTAGTAGAAGAGCTGGGGGGGGGGGCTCCCTCACCGACTCAGACAGGCCAGCACTCCAACCTCTAGTAGAAGCATCATACTTGTTCCAAACCTGCAGAGTAATAAAAGACAGTGAATGAAATGAAGATTTCCTGCCAGTTACTGAGGAGAAAAGGTGCTCTGGCCTGACTGGATGTGTTTCAGCATAAAGGTGTGAGTCCATAATTGAACCCTATTCCCTCAAATAGTGCACTACTTTTGACCAGAACCCATAAGGCTAATTTATGCATTGTACACGTCTATCATAAGAACTAGCCTAGCTATACGTAATATTGGCACTGGCAGTTAAATTTATCAACACTAAATAGACATTTCCCAATTCCAGAGGTAACAGTGCACTAACAGTCCATTTTCAGACAATTTATCCACTCATTTGCTCCGCGTATACGTGAGAAAGAATATACTTGCACTTTGATTTAACTCTATCAATCTAATCTGCTGTGAGCTACAACGGATAGCCTACTGTCAAAAAAATGACATTGACAACATGATATATGTACTGAACAAAAAATATAAATGCAACATGTAAAGTGTTGGTCCCATGTTTCATGAGCTGAAATAAAAGATCCCAGAATTTTTCCATACACACACAAAAATATTATATCTCTCACATTTTGTGCACAAATTTGTTTACATCCCTGTTAGTGAGAATTTCTCCATTGCCAAGATAATCCATCCACCTGACATTACACAGGTGCACCTTGTGCTGGGGACAATAAAAGGCCACTCTAAAATGTGCAGTTTTGTCACACAACACAATGCCACAGATGTCTCAAGTTTTGAGGGAGCGTGCAATTGGCATGCTGTCTGCAGGAATGTCCACCAGAGTTGTTGCCAGAGAATTTAATGTTAATTTCTCGTTTTAGAGAATTTGGCAGTACGTCCAACCGGCCTCACAACTGCAGACCACGTGTAACCACGCCAGCCCAGGACCTCCACATCCGGCTTCTTCACCTGCGGGATCGTCTGAGACCAGCCACCCGGACAGCTGATGAAACGGAGTATTTCTGTCTGTAATAAAGCCCCTTTTGTGGGGAAACACTCATTCTGATTGTCTGGGCCTGGCTCCCCAGTGGGTGGGCCTGTGCCCTCCCAGGCCCACCCATGGCTGTGCCCCTGCCCAGTCATGTGAAATCCATAGATTAGGGCCGCACCCGCCTGTGTCGGCCTTCCCCATCTGCGGTGGAAGGTGGCCGAGCCACAGCGGTGTTTGACCATAACATGCTCATCTTTCCATAGAGTGGTCATATTAGTTTGTAGGCAAAAACCGTTTGGACGCTACAGCCGTTTTCATGAGAAGACAGATTTTCGGGACGTCTCCTGGTCTGACAAACACCGCTGTAGCTCGGCCACCTTCCACCGCAGATGGGGAAGGCCGACACAGGCGGATGCGGAAGTGAGAAATGAAGGTGTGGTGGAGGTGTGTCTACAGATACACCATATTCTGACCTTGATTTAATTCCCTCATAATTCCACCACCTTTACGCACGATGAACGAGGTCGAACAACCTGTCGGTTCCAAGTGGATCTCTTTTTTTGTTGTTGATAGAAATAAACACCGTTCTCCATGCGCTGTAATTTACAAACTGATAATAGCTATTGATAAGAGCTAGGTAAATGAGTAAGCCATTTATATAAAGGGATTGTAATATAAATGACATTTGTTTTAGATCTATTTTACCTTCTGATCGCTGGAGACAGATGTGAAACCAGTCGTATGGCAGCAAACTACAGCTCCCCTCATATCTAATGCCACTGTTCACAATAGCATTAATCTAACATGTTTGCCCTTCACTAAATACTTGGTAGACTAGGGCTACATGACAAAAAAACCCTAACCAAACATCTCATCATCAGTGCAGTGTGCTGCTTGTGGTGAAAACGGCCACCTGAAAATGATCTCCAGGACTATTTAGATGAGCAGGCAGAGAGTTGATGACTAGAAGAGGTAGATCAGCCGATCACCAAGAGACATCTGCTGCAGCGTGACGTCCTTTATAGCAGGACTCCAGATCAGCCGATCACCAAGAGACATCTGCTGCAGCGTGACGTCCTTTATACCAGGACTCCAGATCAGCCGATCACCAAGAGACATCTGCTGCAGCGTGACGTCCTTTATAGCAGGACTCCAGATCAGCCGATCACCAAGAGACATCTGCTGCAGCGTGACGTCCTTTATACCAGGACTCCAGATCAGCCGATCACCAAGAGACTGGCGTACGGAATAAATGTAATTCAACCACTGAATACCCTCCCACTTGCTGGCCAACAGATTTTTTCGTGGAGTTTTCATTCAATCACGTTTTCAGTACATTTATTTAAAGCCATCCATTTGGTGTACATTTAATTTCAATTTTCTCGACAGACTCTCTAGGATATATGGAGAGAACGGTTCCGAATATTAGGGATCAATGACAGAAAGCCATGTAAATACACGCATATTCGTCTCCTTTTCAGCACCAATTGGTAGATTTAAAAATACTCTGATCTTGTATATTATTTAGGGTTAGGAAAGTATTTATGAATAATAATTTAAAAAAACGTTTGAAGAGCCTTTACACACAAAATATATTAGTGAATCAAAAATACAGTGTTTTGATTCATCCTGAAAGTTGTCTTTCAATTGTTCAACCCATGAAATACTGGAAGGTGAGAAAAGTGTCCAATAGGGGTTGAGCAGTAGTCGTATACATCCACCCTAATAATCCTCACTGATCCTGGAACTGGGATGACAACGGACCAGTCGTCGTGAACCGTGTGCCAGGATCCAAGTTGATCCAGTCGTCGTGAACCGTGTGCCAGGATCCAAGTTGATCCAGTCGTCGTGAACCGTGTGCCAGGATCCGAGTTGGTCCAGTCGTCGTGAACCGTGTGCCAGGATCCAAGTTGGTCCAGTCGTCGTGAACCGTGTGCCAGGATCCAAGTTGGTCCAGTCGTCGTGAACCGTGTGCCAGGATCCAAGTTGGTCCAGTCATCGTGAACCGTGTGCCAGGATCCAAGTTGGTCCAGTCGTCGTGAACCGTGTGCCAGGATCCAAGTTGGTCCAGTCATCGTGAACCGTGTGCCAGGATCCAAGTTGGTCCAGTCGTCGTGAACCGTGTGCCAGGATCCAAGTTGGTCCAGTCATCGTGAACCGTGTGCCAGGATCCAAGTTGGTCCAGTCGTCGTGAACCGTGTGCCAGGATCCAAGTTGGTCCAGTCGTCGTGAACCGTGTGCCAGGATCCGAGTTGGTCCAGTCGTCGTGAACCGTGTGCCAGGATCCAAGTTGGTCCAGTCGTCGTGAACCGTGTGCCAGGATCCGAGTTGGTCCAGTCGTCGTGAACCGTGTGCCAGGATCCGAGTTGGTCCAGTCGTCGTGAACCGTGCGCCAGGATCCAAGTTGGTCCAGTCGCCGTGAACCGTGTGCCAGGATCCGAGTTGGTCCAGTCGTCGTGAACCGTGCGCCAGGATCCAAGTTGATCCAGTCGTCGTGAACCGTGTGCCAGGATCCAAGTTGGTCCAGTCGTCGTGAACCGTGTGCCAGGATCCAAGTTGATCCAGTCGTCGTGAACCGTGTGCCAGGATCCAAGTTGGTCCAGTCGTCGTGAACCGTGTGCCAGGATCCAAGTTGGTCCAGTCGTTGTGAACCGTGTGCCAGGATCCAAGTTGGTCCAGTCGTCGTGAACCGTGTGCCAGGATCCAAGTTGGTCCAGTCGTCGTGAACCGTGCGCCAGGATCCAAGTTGGTCCAGTCGTCGTGAACTGTGTGCCAGGATCCGAGTTGGTCCAGTCGTCGTGAACCGTGCGCCAGGATCCAAGTTGATCCAGTCGTCGTGAACCGTGTGCCAGGATCCGAGTTGGTCCAGTCGTCGTGAACCGTGTGCCAGGATCCAAGTTGATCCAGTCGTCGTGAACCGTGTGCCAGGATCCAAGTTGGTCCAGTCGTCGTGAACCGTGTGCCAGGATCCAAGTTGGTCCAGTCGTCGTGAACCGTGTGCCAGGATCCAAGTTGGTCCAGTCGTCGTGAACCGTGTGCCAGGATCCAAGTTGGTCCAGTCGTTGTGAACCGTGTGCCAGGATCCGAGTTGGTCCAGTCGTCGTGAACCGTGTGCCAGGATCCGAGTTGGTCCAGTCGTCGTGAACCGTGCGCCAGGATCCAAATTGATCCAGTCGTCGTGAACCGTGTGCCAGGATCCGAGTTGGTCCAGTCGTCGTGAACCGTGTGCCAGGATCCAAGTTGGTCCAGTCGTCGTGAACCGTGTGCCAGGATCCAAGTTGGTCCAGTCGTCGTGAACCGTGTGCCAGGATCCAAGTTGATCCAGTCGTCGTGAACCTTGCACCAGGCTCCAGGTTTAAACTGGTCTGCGTTCCATAATAATTCCAATAGGCTGCAGGCCTCCCGAGTGGCGCAGCAGTCTAAGGCACTGCATCGCATTGATTGAGGCGTCACTACAGACCCGGGTTCGTTCCCAGGCTGTGTCACAACCAGCCGTGACCGGGAGTCCCATAGGGCGGCGCACAATTGGCCCAGCGTCGTCCGGGTTAGGGGAGGGTTTGGCCAGGGGGGCTTTACTTGGCTCATGGCGCTGTAGCGACTCCTTGTGGCGGGCCGGGCGCTTGCAGGCTGACTTTGGTCGTCAGTTGAACGGTGTTTCCTCCGACACATTGGTGCGGCTGGCTTCCGGGTTAAGCTGGCAGGTGTTAAGGAGCGCGGGTCATGTTTCAGAGGATGCATGACTCGACATTTGCCTCTCCCGAGCCCGTTGGGGAGTTGCAGCGATCAGATAAGATCACAATTGGATATCATGAAGTTGGGGAGAAAAAGGGGGTAAAATACAAACAACAACAAAAAAATATCAAAAACGAAATCTAATAGGCTACATGTCCCAAATTATTGCACAACTTGTAATACGTTAGCCTAATATGATCCAGTATTGCTAGCGACCCTCAGGAACAACCAGACGACCGTGACAGAGGAAAGAAAGGTAAACTAACTCTGTAATGGAACTAACACTAAAGTGACAGTTATAAATGTATGGTGGTATAACTGACGGTGGCTACTGATAGTGGCTAATATTTACCACCATACAAATGGTAAAAAATACAGTGAAAAGTCCGGACGTATAATGAGAACATTCTAGAAATCACAAATCAACTCAGTAGGTTTGGCGCTGTACTGTCATTTGCGCTACAAAAGCCTATTGCTTGGGTCTCCAAATGTCATCCTTGCAAGTTACACTGAGTGTACAAAACATTAAGAACACCTTCCTAATATTGAGTTGCACCACCCCTTTTGCACTCAAAACAGCCTCAATTCGTCGGGGCATGGACAAACGCCCCATAATATCTGGCCCTCTGCCCTCCCTAAATCGTGGCATTGAACGGTTCAGCAGACTATTAGCCCTCCATAACTGGCTTCGAGACTATTGCAGCTCTGTGGGTGTAACATTTATTGACAATTTTGATACCTTCTGGAAACAAAGCTCGTATTACAAGGAGGATGGGAACCACCCAAATCATTTGGGTTCTTCGATCCTTTCACAGCATTATAAGGTTGCATTGAGACAATAATAATAATAATAATATGCCATTTAGCAGACGCTTTTATCCTAAGCGACTTACAGTCATGCGTGCATACATTTTTGTGTATGGGTGGTCCCGGAAATCGAACCCACTACCTTGCCGTTACAAGCGCCGTGCTCTACCAGCTGAGCGCCGTGCTCTACCAGCTGAGCTACAGAGGACCACAATGACTTATCAATGACCCAAGTCCAGCTCATTTAATCCCTACCATTGTGTCGCTGAGTTGTCATAATGATTCAGCAAATGTACATTATCCTAGGGGCGTTGGAAGACACAATGTAAGTAATCTAATGTATGTCCCTCTTACTGCCCTGAATGCCTCTGCTGATCCTACAGCTATTGTATGCAGTAATCATGTGCCTATGAACCAGAGTAATACTGTTAACACTGAGGTGGTGTGCCCTAGCAGGAAGTCCACTGTGTGCAGCTCACCCTGCACCAATAAAAATAACCAGAGTATGTCTACCTCTGCTAAGCTTCGCAGTAAAGCAAGAAAAACAATAAAGCATCCCAGAAAAGTGTTAAAAATAGCCCACGTTAACATATGTAGCTTAAGAAACAAGGTTCATGAAATCAATAATTTGCTACTAACAGATGACATTCATATTCTGACTATCTCTGATCCTCACTTAGATAATACATTTGATGATACAGTGGTAGCAATACAAGGTTATAACATTTACAGAAAATACAGAAATGCCAATGGTGGAGGTGTTGCTGTTTATATTCAGAACCACATTCCTGTAAAGCTTAGAGAGGATCTCATGTTAAATACTGTTGAAGTAATATGGCTCCAGGTTCATCTGCCTCACCTAAAGCCCATTCTTGTGGGAAGCTGCTATAGACCACCAAGTGCTAACAGTCAGTATCTGGATAATGTGTGAAATGCTTGATGAGGTATGTGATATCAATAGAGAGGTATATTTTCTGGGTGATTTAAATATTGACTGGCTTTCATCAGGCTGCCCACTCAAGAGAAAGCTTCAAACTGTAACTAGTGCCTGCAACCTGGTTCAGGTTATCAGTCAACCTACCAGGGTAGTTACAAACAGTACAGGAATTAAATCATCAACATGTATTGATCATATCTTTACTAATGTTGCAGAAATTTGTTTGAAAGCAGTATCCAAATCCATCGGATGTAGTGATCACAATATTGTAGCCATATCTAGGAAAACCAAAGTTCCAAAGGTTGGGCCTAATATAGTGTATAAGAGGTCATACAATAAGTTGTGTAGTGATTCCTATGTTGTTGATGTGAAGTATATTTGTTGGCCTGTGGTGTGTAATAATGAGCAACCAGACACTGCACTTGACACATTTATGAAATTACTTATCCCAGTTACTAATAAGCAAGCACCCATTAAGAAAATGACTGTACAAACTGTTAAATCCCCATGGATTGATGAGGAATTGAAAAATTGTATGGTTGAGAGGGATGAGGCAAAAGAGATGGCAAATAAGTCTGGCTGCACAACCGATTGGCAAACGTACTGCAAATTGAGAAATCATGTGACTAAACTGAATAAAAAGAAGAAGAAACTACACTATGAAACAAGGATAAATGACATAAAGAATGATAGTAAAAAGCTTTGGAGCAGCTTCAATGAAATGTTGGGCAAAAAGGCAAACTCAGCTCCATCATTCATTGAATCAGATGGCTCATTCATCACAAAACCCTCTGATATTGCCAACTACTTTAAAGATTTTTTCATTGGCAAGATTAGCAAACTTAGGCATGACATGCCAGCAACAAACGCTGACACTACACATCCAAGTATACAGTGGGGAAAAAAAGTATTTAGTCAGCCACCAATTGTGCAAGTTCTCCCACTTAAAAAGATGAGAGAGGCCTGTAATTTTCATCATAGATACACGTCAACTATGACAGACAAATTGAGGGAAAATAATCCAGAAAATCACATTGTAGGATTTTTTATGATTTTATTTGCAAATTATGGTGGAAAATAAGTATTTGGTCACCTACAAACAAGCAAGATTTCTGGCTCTCACAGACCTGTAACTTCTTCTTTAAGAGGCTCCTCTGTCCTCCACTCGTTACCTGTATTAATGGCACCTGTTTGAACTCGTTATCAGTATAAAAGACACCTGTCCACAACCTCAAACAGTCACACTCCAAACTCCACTATGGCCAAGACCAAAGAGCTGTCAAAGGACACCAGAAACAAAATTGTAGACCTGCACCAGGCTGGGAAGACTGAATCTGCAATAGGTAAGCAGCTTGGTTTGAAGAAATCAACTGTGGGAGCAATTATTAGGAAATGGAAGACATACAAGACCACTGATAATCTCCCTCGATCTGGGGCTCCACGCAAGATCTCACCCCGTGTGGTCAAAATGATCACAAGAACGGTGAGCAAAAATCCCAGAACCACACGGGGGGACCTAGTGAATGACCTGCAGAGAGCTGGGACCAAAGTAACAAAGCCTACCATCAGTAACACACTACGCCGCCAGGGACTCAAATCCTGCAGTGCCAGACGTGTCCCCCTGCTTAAGCCAGTACATGTCCAGGCCCGTCTGAAGTTTGCTAGAGTGCATTTGGATGATCCAGAAGAGGATTGGGAGAATGTCATGTGGTCAGATGAAACCAAAATATAACTTTTTGGTAAAAACTCAACTCGTCGTGTTTGGAGGACAAAGAATGCTGAGTTGCATCCAAAGAACACCATACCTACTGTGAAGCATGGGGGTGGAAACATCATGCTTTGGGGTGGTTTTTCTGCAACGGGACCAGGACGACTGATCCGTGTAAAGGAAAGAATGAATGGGGCCATGTATCATGAGATTTTGAGTGAAAACCTCCTTCCATCAGCAAGGGCATTGAAGATGAAACGTGGCTGGGTCTTTCAGCATGACAATGATCCCAAACACACCGCCCGGGCAACGAAGGAGTGGCTTCGTAAGAAGCATTTCAAGGTCCTGGAGTGGCCTAGCCAGTCTCCAGATCTCAACCCCATAGAAAATCGGAGTTGAAAGTCCATGTTGCCCAGCGACAGCCCCAAAACATCACTGCTCTAGAGGAGATCTGCATGGAGGAATGGGCCAAAATACCAGCAACAGTGTGTGAAAACCTTGTGAAGACTTACAGAAAACGTTTGACCTGTGTCATTGCCAACAAAGGGTATATAAAAAAGTATTGAGAAACTTTTGTTATTGACCAAATACTTATTTTCCACCATAATTAGCAAATAAATTCATAAAAAATCCTACAATGTGATTTTCTGGAGAGAAAAAAATCTCATTTTGTCTGTCTTAGTTGACGTGTACCTATGATGAAAATTACAGGCCTCTCTCATCATTTTAAGTGGGAGAACTTGCACAATTGGTGGCTGACTAAATACTTTTTTCCCCCACTGTATCTGACCAAGTTATGAAAGACAAGCATTGTAATTTTGAATTCCGTAAAGTAAGTGTGGAAGAGGTGAAAAAAGTATTATTGTCAATCAACAATGACAAGCCACAACTTGGATGGAAAATTACTGAGGATAATAGCGGACAATATTGCCATATTTTCAATTTAAGCCTACTAGAAAGTGTGTGCCCTCAGGCCTGGAGGGAAGCAAAAGTCATTCTGCTACCCAAGAATAGTAAAGCCCCCTTTACTGGCTCAAATAGCTGACCAATCAGCCTGTTACCAACCCTTAGTAAACTTTTGGAAAAAATGGTGTTTGACCAGATAAAATGCTATTTTAAAGTAAACAAATTGACAACAGACTTTCAGCACGCTTATAGGGAAGGACATTCAACAAGCACAGCACTTACACAAATGACTGATGATTGGCTGAGAGAAATTGATGATAAAAAGATTGTGGGGGCTGTTTTGTTAGACTTCAGTGCAGCTGCTGACATTATCGATCATAGTCTGCTGCTGGAAAAACGTATGTGTTATGGCTTTACACCCCCTGCTATAATGTGGATGAAGAGTTACCTGTCTAACAGAACACAGAGGGTGTTCTTTAATGGAAGCCTCTCCAACAAAATCCAGGTAGAATCAGGAATTCCCCAGGGCAGCTGTCTAGGCCCATTACTATTTTCAATCTTTATTAACGACATGCCTTTGAGTAAATCAAATCAAATCAAATTTTATTGGTCACATGCGCCGAATACAACAGGTGCAGACATTACAGTAAAATGCTTACTTACAGCCCTTAACCAACAGTGCATTTATTTGTAACAAAAAAAACAAAAAAAAAACAACAACAAAAAAAGTGTTGAGAAAAAAAAGAGCAGAAGTAAAATAAAGTGACAGTAGGGAGGCTATATATACAGGGGGGTACCGTTGCAGAGTCAATGTGCGGGGGCACCGGCTAGTTGAGGTAATATGTACATGTGGGTAGAGTTAAAGTGACTATGCATAAATAATTAACAGAGTAGCAGCAGCGTAAAAAGGATGGGGTGGGGGGGCAGTGCAAATAGTCCGGGTAGCCATGATTAGCTGTTCAGGAGTCTTATGGCTTGGGGGTAGAAGCTGTTGAGAAGTCTTTTGGACCTAGACTTGGCACTCCGGTACCACTTGCCGTGCGGTAGCAGAGAGAACAGTCTATGACTAGGGTGGCTGGAGTCTTTGACAATTTTGAGGGCCTTCCTCTGACACCGCCTGGTATAGAGGTCCTGGATGGCAGGAAGCTTGGCCCCAGTGATGTACTGGGCCGTACGCACTACCCTCTGTAGTGCCTTGCGGTCGGAGGCCAAGCAGTTGCCATACCAGGCGGTGATGCAACCAGTCAGGATGCTCTCGATGGTGCAGCTGTAGAATTTTTTGAGGATCTGAGGACCCATGCCAAATCTTTTCAGTCTCCTGAGGGGGAATAGGCTTTGTCGTGCCCTCTTCACGACTGTCTTGGTGTGTTTGGACCATGATAGTTCGTTGGTGATGTGGACACCAAGGAACTTGAAGCTCTCAACCTGTTCCACTACAGCCCTGTCAATGAGAATGGGGGCGTGCTCAGTCCTCTTTTTTTCCCTGTAGTCCACAATCATCTCCTTTGTCTTGGTCACGTTGAGGGAGAGGTTGTTGTCCTGGCACCACACGGCCAGGTCTCTGACCTCCTCCCTATAGGCTGTCTCATCGTTGTCGGTGATCAGGCCTACCACTGTTGTGTCGTCGGCAAACTTAATGATGGTCTTGGAGTCGTGCCTGGCCATGCAGTCATGGGTGAACAGAGAGTACAGGAGGGGACTGAGCACGCACCCCTGAGGGGCCCCCGTGTTGAGGATCAGTGTGGCAGATGTGTTGTTACCTACCCTTACCACCTGGGGGCGGCCCGTCAGGAAGTCCAGGATCCAGTTGCAGAGGGAGGTGTTTAGTCCCAGGATCCTTAGCTTAGTGATGAGCTTAGAGGGCACTATGGTGTTGAATGCTGAGCTGTAGTCAATGAATAGCATTCTCACGTAGGTGTTCCTTTTGTCCAGGTGGGAAAGGGCAGTGTGGAGTGCAATAGAGATTGCATCATCTGTGGATCTGTTGGGGCGGTATGCAAATTGGAGTGGGTCTAGGGTTTCTGTAAAGCCAGCGTGTCTATGTATGCAGATGACTCAACACTACACGTCAGCTACCACAGCGACTGAAATGACTGCAACACTTAACAAAGAGCTGCAGTTAGTTTCAGAATGAGAGGCAAGGAATAAGTTAGTCCTAGATATTTCAAAAACTAAAAGCATTGTATTTGGGACAAATCATTCACTAAACCCTAAACCTCAACAATATCTTATAATGAATAATGTGGAAATTTAGCAAGTTGAGGAGACTAAACTGCTTGGAGTAACCCTGGATTGTAAACTGTCATGGTCAAAACATATTGATACAACAGTAGCTAAGATGGGGAGAATTATGTCCATAATAAAGTGCTGCTCTACCTTCTTAACAACACTATCAACAAGGCAGGTCCTACTGGCCCTAGTTTTGTCACACCTGGACCACTGTTCAGTCGTGTGGTCAGGTGCCACAAAGAGGGACTTAGGAAAATTGCAATTGGCTCATGTACACGGAGAGCAAACATTAATAATATGCATGTCGATCTCTCCTGGCTCAAAGTGGAGGAGAGATTGACTTCATCACTACTTGTATTTGTGAGAGGTATTGACATGTTGAAAACACTGAGCTGTCTGTTTGAACTACTGGCACACAGCTCGGACACCCATGCATACCCCACAAGACATGCCACAGAGGTCTCTTCACAGCCCCCAAGTCCAGAACAGACTATGGGAGGTGCACAGTACTACATAGAGCCATGACTACATGGAACTCTATTCCACATCAAGTAACTCATGACAGCAGTAAAATTAGATTTAAAAAACAGATACAAATACACCTTATGGAACAGCGGGGACTGTGAAGAGACACAAACATAGGCGCAGACACATGCATACACACACACGATAACATACACACTACACACACGTACACATGGATTTAGTGTTGTAGATATGTGGTAGTAGAGTAGAGGCCTGAGGGCACACACTTAATATGTTGTGAAATCTGTTGTGAATGTATTGCAATGTTTTTTAAATGTATAACTGCCTTAATTTTGCTGGACCCCAGGAAGAGTGGGGATCCATAATAAATACAAATACGAATACAAAGGCACTTAAATATTTTGTCTTGCCCATTCACGCTCTAAATGGCACACATACGCAACCATGTCTCAAGGCTTAAAAAATCCTTCTTTAACCTGCCTCCTCCCCTTCGTCTACACTGATTTGAAGTGGATTTAACAAGAGACATCAATAAGGGATCATAGCTTTCACCTGGATTCACCTGATCAGTCTATGTCATTGAAAGAGCAGGTGTTCTTAGTGTTTTCGTACACTCAGTGTAGAACTGATGGAACTAGAACGCTCCTGGCGTGGTTCTAGAATCTCAAATCAACATCCATCCATTCCACCATGCTGCTGTGGTCTGTTCTGTCATCACAAATCTGCTAATAAATGGACTGGCCAGTCTGGCCCAAGGCCAGTCTCCATCAATAATACAGTAATAACATAACAATGTGTTGATAATGATGAATTAGACCCTGGCTAAGGCTTTTAAATGGGCCAGAGCCCGGGTGGATGGATGCATTGGTCCCTCTAAAACACCAAGCCGTTGTGACTGGATAAACACACTGAGCTATGGGGTTCACGTTAGTTTAATAAATCTGCATCTAGATCGATGGGACGACCTTTTATGAGTGGATCACTAGGACTGTATGTCTGTTCGTCTCTGTCCGACCTCTAAATAGGCTGTTACTGACAGAGGAAAGCAGTGGATGACATCTGTTCCGCTCCACTGACTCGTGTTCATGTTAATCATGTCCAATAATCAAAGTGCTGTTTATGAAGTACCTCTATATTTTGTCATTGATTTGTATCTGTCATTGATTTTGCTCTGACCCAGCCAGTAATGCACTCACAGTTAGCGTAATTATTCAGACATAATGCACTTTTGTCAAAAAACCCTACCCTAGATTTCATGAGAGGGTTTCGTGAGACAGTTATTCACACCCCCCCCCCCCCCCCCCAGATTGTTGCTCAACAGCACATGTTGAGTAAGGGTAGTTGTTGGGTTTAAAAAAAAAAAAAAATATGGGAAGCAAGCATCAAAAGCTTATTGTCTGAACTACAGAACTGTCACGCCCTGGCTCTAGGGACTCTTTTATGTTGAGCCAGGGTGTGTAGTGTCTATGTTTTGTGTTCTATGTTCAGTCTCTAGTTCATGTGTTTCTATGTTGGCCGGGGTGGTTCTCAATCAGAGGCAACGTTAATCAGCTGGTGCTTGTTGTCTCTGATTGGGAACCATACTTAGGCAGCCTATTGTGCACTTGTGTTTCGTGGGATCTTGTTCCGTGTAAGGTTTGTGTTTGTTAACCGAGGACTTCACGTATCGTTTTGTTGTTTTTGTTCGTGTGGTGAATTAATATAAAAGTATGTACTCATATCACGCTGCGCCTTGGGTCCGCTCCTTTCGACGATCGTGACATGAACCTTAGATCAATGCACACACAACACATGCTGCTCTCCAAAGATGTATAGTCTTCCAAAGATGGGGCGGCAGGTAGCTTAGTGGGTAAGAGCGTTGTGCCAGTAACCGAAAGGTCGCTGGTTCTAATCCCCGAGCCGACTAGGTGAAAAATCTGTCGATGTGCCCTTAAGCAAGGCACTTAACCCTAATTGCTCCTGTAAGTCGCTCTGGATAAGAGCGTCTGCTAAATGACTAAAATGTAAATGTAAATTAGTTCTGAAGTGGTGGTTTTTAGTGACCAGCTCTGTAACGCCAGGGGTAATGGGTTCGATCCCCGGGACCATCCATACGCAAAAATGTATGCACGCATGACTGTAAGTCGCTTTGGATAAAAGCGTCTGCTAAATGGCATATTATTATTATTATTATTATAAGGAATACATTAAAACTCCCTCATAATGAATCATATACATCATTGTAAGGAATACATTAAAACTCCCTCATAATGAATCATATACATCATTGTAAGGAATACATTACAGCTCCCTCGTAATGAATCGCGGGACCTTCCTGGATTTGAGGGGTAGGAAACTGTGGTCGTTGCTACAGTAACTGCCACGTGTTCACTCTGTAGAGTCTAAAGACTACACAACAGGGAGGAAGTGAGTAAGTCGGTGAGGACTGCCCCGGGGTTCTTAAAGGGACAGTACCTGTCACTGGAGACCCATGAGATCAGCGTGTCTCGCTACTGATCCCACACTGCTGTTGGCGTTCCAAAGCCTGCCTCCTGAAAGATACCATGATGTCACACTGCCTTGTACCCAATCGCCGCAAGAACGCACTGGAGATAGATTCGCAGAATAAAAAACTCAAAAAAAAAAAGAAAACTCTTGAGAAAAACCAGAGCACATTATCCGTTACTTAAACTCGTTTACGTAACGGAATTTGGGGAATGAATGAAAAGCACACTGACGTTGCCCCGAAAGATGGACGGAAATGGCCGCCAATATTCACATTGATCTGTGGTTCTAGTAATGATGTAATGGTGACCAGTGCCACAGGGTATGCTGTGACTGATGCCATTCATTGACTGTTCATTCTCATGTGCCAATATTTGAGTATCCTCAAACTCAACTCTGGACCTGGAAGCCAGTTCCACTGCTTTTTTTTCCATTGTTCCCCTCTAATCAGGGACCTCAAGTACCAGCCGCAGGATGACCTTTTGACCTCCCCCTTTTTTACAACAGTCACAATGTGACACCGACTGACACGTAATAGAGTTAATACCAGTGAATGGATTCGCTGTTAAATGGTATATTCTTAAGGGAATTTGGCCAAAAACAGTTTATAAAGTCAAGCTGTAATGGATAGGTATAGGTGTAAGGTGGCCCTGCAGCTGCAGTCACTCAGAGCGGCGCTGTGGAGGTTGAACCTGAGCCACAAAGCTGTGGTTCATTAGTCCAGCTAAGCTAACCATGAACGCTAATAGCAGGGAGGACAAGCAGCAACCCTTGCCCTGTGGCCATGAACCCATTAAATAACACTGAACCGGAGTTTCATAGTGTCATCGCCACAGACCACAATGCAAATAGGTTTTGCCCTGAAAGACGGGGCGGCAGGTAGCTTAGTGGTTAAGAGCGTTGTGCCAGTAACCGAAAGGTCGCTGGTTCTAATCCCCAAGCCGACTAGGTGAAAAATCTGTCGGTGTGCCCTTGAGCAAGGCACTTAACCCTAATTGCTCCTGTAAGTCGCTCTGGATAAGAGCGTCTGCTAAATGACTGAAATGTAAAGACGCCTGACCTGGAATCTGATTTTAAATGTGAATAACAAGCAGCTGATTTACACAGAAAGTCCCCTGTGGTGGTGGAGTGATCTCTACCCCACCCTTTTGGGTGACATTGCATGACAGTATATAGAAACGGCCTGTCACTCAAAAGCCTACTGCAAATCATCGACACAATGCAACTGCTTCCATTGTTTTTCAATTGGAATTTGTTTTGCCAAGCGCAGGAGGGTAGCAGGAATCGCCTCTGGTCCTCATGGGCCCTACCTGACAGTGGGGTTCTGGGTGGAACGGGTCTGTTAGAGTAACCGGCAGGGCTTATATGTGGGTTTTTACCATTAAGTGGTTTCACCCCTGTAGGAAGTTGAGTGAGCCCCTCACTGTATGAGCTGTCATGGTCTTCATAGAAAGGGACAACCTTTTTGGATTCCTCAAAGCTGATTGTCAAAGTTGAAAGTTATTTGATTTCAACATTGCCACTCAAATTTCACAAATACAGTTGAAGTTGGAAGTTTACATACACCTTAGCCAAATACATTTAAACTCAGTTTTTCACAATTCCTGACATTTAATCCTAGTAAAAAATGCCCTGTCTTAGGTCAGTTAGGATCACCACTTTATTTTAAGAATGTGAAATGTCAGAATAATAGTAGAGAGAATGATTTATTTCAGCTTTTTTTTATTTCATCACATTCCCAGTGGGTCAGAAGTTTACATACACTCAATTAGTATTTGGTAGCATTGCCTTTAAATTGTTCAACTTGGGTCAAACGTTTCGGGTAGCCTTCCACAAGCTTCCCACAATAAGCTGGGTGAATTTTGGCCCATTCCTCCTGACAGAGCAGGTGTAACTGAGTCAGGTTTGTAGGCCTCCTTGCTTGCACACGCTTTATCAGTTCTGCCCACACATTTTCTATAGGATTGAGGTCAGGGCTTTGTGATGACCACTCCAATACCTTGACTTTGTTGTCCTTAAGCCATTTTTCCACAACTTTGGAAGTATGCTTGGGGTCATTGTCCATTTGGAAGACCCATTTGCGACCAAGCTTTAACTTCCTGACTGATGTCTTGAGATGTTGCTTCAATATATCCACATAATTTTCCTTCCTCATGATGGAATCTATCTCGTTTTACTGTGGATATAGATACTTTTGTACCTGTTTCCTCCAGCATCTTCACACGGTCCTTTGCTGTTGTTCTGGGATTGATTTGCACTTTTCGCACCAAAGTACGTTCATCTCTAGGAGACAGAACGCGTCTCCTTCCTGAGCGGTATGACGGCTGCGTGGTCCCATGGTGTTTATACTTGCGTACTATTGTTTGTACAGATGAACGTGGTACCTTCAGGCGTTTGGAAATTGCTCCCAAGGATGAACCAGATTTGTGGAGGTCTACTATTTTTTTTCTGAGGTCTTGGCTGATTTCTTTTCATTTTCCCATGATGTCAAGCAAAGAGGCACTGAGTTTGAAGGTAGGCCTTGAAATACATCCACAGGTACATCTCCAATTGACTACAATTATGTAAATTAGCCTATCAGAAGCTTCTAAAGCCATGACATCATTTTCTGGAATTTTCCAAGCTGTTTAAAGGCACAGTCAACTTAGTGTATGTAAACTTCTGACCCACTGGAATTGTGATACAGTGAATTAAAAGTGAAATAATCTGTCTGTAAACAATTGTTGGAAAAATTACTTGTGTCATGCACAAAGTAGACGTCCTAACTGACTTGCCAAAACTATAGTTCGTTAACAACAAATGTGTGGAGTGGTTGAAAAACGAGTTTTAATGACTCCAACCTAAGTGCATGTAAACGTCCGACTTCAACTCTACCTCCAGATCTATAATGTCTCACCAGTAAAATAAATATTTCCTTCCTTAGATACTTTGTAGTTGCATTACGCTTTTCAAGATCATAGTCGGGCAGAAATAAAGTTCCTTCAGGCTATTATCAGTCATTGGAGTGGCTGGTTTATTTCCTGACGTGAGCGAGGGTTTATCTGTGCTCTTTAACCTTACGTCCTCTTAGCCTCTACTTCCCCGGGCTACAAACACACGAGTCAAATATGACACCACTGCACGGACTGGCCCCGTCTCCCTAATGGTCATTCAGTGTGACAGGCAGGGGAGAGATGAGGAAGAGATGAGAGATCAGGGGAGAGTCCTAACTGAGGGGAGAGATGAGGGAGAGATGAGAGATTTTACATTTTTAGTAGACACTCTTATCCAGAGCGACTTACAGGAGCAATTAGGGTTAAGTGCCTTGCTCAAGGGCACATCGGCAGATTTTTCACCTAGTCGGCTCGGGGATTAGAACCAGCGACCTTACTGGCACAACGCACTTAACCACTAAGCTACCTGCCGCCCCTTGAGAGATCAGGGGAGAGTCCTAACTGAGGGGAGAGATGTTCATTCACCCGTCCAGAAGCTTTCCCAGGAGGTAACCTTTCTGACCTGAAATATATAGAAAAACGTTTCTAAACTATTATTCATAATAAATACTATTTTTTATGATAAAGAATAGTTGTCCCCCCCAAACATGGTGGTGGGCAGAAAACCTAAACTGCAACCTTAGTTCCCTGGCCTGCGACATGCAGGTTAAGCTTCAAGGCTCAGTTTGATAGTGGACTTCCTAATAGGCCAAGTGGTCACGTTGGTCTCAAACTAGCAAGGTCACGTCTCTGTCCACTGGCCTACAGGGCAGCGGTAGACCAGCGAAGGACAGCATTACAGCTAGATAAGAGCCAGCTGAATGTCCATCTCCTACTGTACTGTTCATTGACGGCCTCTAAAATATAGGTCTTGAGAAGAATACATTGTTAGGATCTATCTATCAATTATGACCTACTGTGGAACTCCCCCCCAGCCTTCTAATATAACCCAGGTGGGCCTCCCTCCCCCAGCCTTCTAATATAACCCAGGTGGGCCTCCCTCCCCCAGCCTTCTAATATAACCCAGGTGGGCCTCCCTCCCCCCAGCCTTCTAATATAACCCAGGTGGGCCTCCCTCCCCCAGCCTTCTAATATAACCCAGGTGGGCCTCCCTCCCCCCCAGCCTTCTAATATAACCCAGGTGGGCCTCCCTCCCTCCAGCCTTCTAATATAACCCAGGTGGGCCTCCCTCCCTCCAGCCTTCTAATATAACCCAGGTGGGCCTCCCTCCCCCCAGCCTTCTAATATAACCCAGGTGGGCCTCCCTCCCTCCAGCCTTCTAATATAACCCAGGTGGGCCTCCCTCCCTCCAGCCTTCTAATATAACCCAGGTGGGCCTCCCTCCCCCCAGCCTTCTAATATAACCCAGGTGGGCCTCCCTCCCCCAGCCTTCTAATATAACCCAGGTGGGCCTCCCTCCCTCCAGCCTTCTAATATACCCCAGGTGGGCCTCCCTCCCCCCAGCCTTCTAATATAACCCAGGTGGGCCTCCCTCCCCCAGCCTTCTAATATAACCCAGGTGGGCCTCCCTCCCCCCCCCAGCCTTCTAATATAACCCAGGTGGGCCTCCCTCCCTCCAGCCTTCTAATATAACCCAGGTGGGCCTCCCTCCCCCAGCCTTCTAATATACCCCAGGTGGGCCTCCCTCCCTCCCTCCAGAGCCTATAGCCCTGTCCTGCCTGTAAAGAGATGGATGGCTGTGACTCTCTGTGTGTGTGTGAAACACAGCAGTAACGGTAGACTAACATGGCCCTGAGCCTTGAACGTCTAATTCGTTTCTAATGTAAATACAATGCTTCTTTTTGAACTACAAGCCGTGTCATGATGTATAGTCGACCGGGCAGGTGGCCAACACTCCATCCTCCGTCCTTAATTACTCTCCTACTGTGTCATTTAGTTAGTTAGTGTAACTGTGTTATTTAGTATAGTATATAATATAGTATAATAGTCTATTCATATTATTGAGTTTAACAGAAAAGCATCCATCAAGACCCCTGATAATATCATCTATTCCAGAAAACACTGGGCTCATTCAAGACAGAAGAAAAAAAAAAAAAACATATCAAACTACATCAACAACAACCTCAATGAGCATCATATACAGTGCCTTTCGGAAAGTATTCAGACCCCTTGACTTTTTCCACATTTTGTTACGTTACAGCCTTATTCTAAAATGGATTAAATTGTATTGTATTTTTCCTCATCAATCTACACACAATACCCCATAATGACAAAGCAAAAAACAGGTTTTTTAGAAATGTATGCTAATTTATAAAAAATAGAAAAACTGAAATTTACATACAGTACCAGTCAAATGTTTGGACATACCTACTCATTCAAAGGTTGTTCTTTATTTTTACTATTTTCTACGTTGTATAATAATAGTGAAGACATCAAAACTATGAAATAACACATATGGAATCATGTAGTAACCAAAAAAGTGTAAAACAATATATTTGAGATTCTTCAAAGTAGCCACCCTTTGCCTTGATGACAGCTTTGCACACTCTCGGCATTCTCTCAACCAGCTTCACCTGGAATGCTTTTCCAACAGTCTTGAAGGAGTTGCCACATATGCTGAGCACTTGTTGGCTGCTTTTCCTTCACTCTGCGGTCCGACTTATCCCAAACCATCTCAATTTGGTTGAGGTCGGGTGATTGTGGAGCCCAGGTCATCTGATGCAGCACTTCATCACTCTCCTTCTTCGTCAAATAGCCCTTACACAGCCTGGAGGTGTGTTGGGTCATTGTCCTGTTGAAAAACAAATGATAGTCCCACTAAGCCCAAACCAGATGGGATGGCGTATCGCTGCAGAATGCTGTGGTAGCCATGCTGGTTAAGTGTGCCTTGAATTCTAAATAAATCACTGACAGTGTCACCAGCAAAGCACCCCCACACCATCACACCTCCTCCTCCATGGTGGGAACCACACATGCGGAGATCATCCGTTCACCTACTCTGCATCTCACAAAGACACGGCGGTTGGAACCAAAAATCTCCAGTTTGGACTCATCAGACCAAAGGACAGATTTCCACCGGTCTAATGTCCATTGCTCGTGTTTCTTGGCCCAAGCAATTCTCTTCTTCTTATTGGTGTCCTTCAGTAGTGGTTTCTTTGCAGCAATTCGACTATGAAGGCCTGATTCAAGCAGTCTCCTCTGAACAGTTGATGTTGAGATGTGTCTGTTACTTGAACTTATTTGGGCTGCAATCTGAGGCTGGTAACTCTAATGAACTTATCCTTTGCAGCAGAGGTAACTCTGGGTCTTCCTTTCCTGTGGCGGTCCTCATGAGAGCCAGTTTCATCATAGCGCTTGATGGTTTTTGCAACTGCACTTGAAGAAACTTGCAAAGTTCTTGAAATGTTCCGTATTGACTGACCTTCATGTCTTAAAGTAATGATGGACTGTCGTTTCTCTTTGCTTATTTGAGCTGTTCTTGCCATAATATGGACCTGGTCTTTTACCAAATAGGGCTATCTTCTGTATACCACCCCAACCTTGGCACAACACAAATTATTGGCTTAAACACATTAAGGAAAGAAATTCCACAAATTAACTTTTAACAAGGCACACCTGTTAATTGAAATGCATTCCAGGTGACTACCTCATGAAGCTGGTTGAGAGAATGAGTAGATGTGTCCAAACTTTTGACTGGTACTGTAAGTATTCAGACCCTTTACTCAGTACTTTGTTGAAGCACCTTTGGTAGCGATTACAGCCTCGAGTCTTCTTGGGTATGATGCTACAAGCTTGGCACACCTGTATTTGGGGAGTTACTCACATTCTTCTCTGCAGCTCAAGCTCTGTCAGGTTGGATGGGGAGAATTGCTGCACAGCTATTTTCAGGTCTCTCCAGAGATGTTCGATCGGGTTCAAGTCCGGGCTCTGGCTGGGCCACTCAAGGACATTCAGAGACTTGTCCCGAAGCCACTCCTGCTTTGTCTTGGCTGTGTGCTTAGGGTCGTTGTCCTGTTGGAAGGTGAACCTTCGCCCCAGTCTGAGTTCCTAAGCGCTCTGGAGCAGGTTTTCATCAAGGATCTCTCTGTACTTTGCTCCGTTCATCTTTGCCTCGATCTTGACTAGTCTCTCAGTCCTTGCCGCTGAAAAACATCCCCACAGCATGATGCTGCCGCCACCATGCTTCACCGTAGGGATGGTGCCAGGTTTCCTCCAGATGTGACGTTTGGCATTCAGGCCAAAGAGTTCAATCTTGGTTTTATCAGACCAGAGAATCTTGTTTCTCATGGTCTGAGACTCTTTAGGTGGCTTTTGGCAAACTCCAAGCGGGCTGTCATGTTCCTTTTACTGAGGAGTGGCTTCCGTCTGGCCACTCTACCATAAAGGCCTGATTGGTGGAGTGCTGCAGAGATGGTTGTCCTTCTAGAAGGTTCTCCCATCTCCATAGAGGAACTTTAGAGCTCTGTCAGAGTGACCATCGGGTTCTTGGTCACCTCCCTGACCAAGGCCCTTCTCCCCTGATTGCTCAATTGGCCAGGCGGCCAGCTCTAGGAAGAGTCTTGGTGGTTCCAAACTACTTCCATTTAAGAATCATGGAGGCTACTGTGTTCTTGGGGACCTTCAATGCTGCAAACATTTTTTGGTACCCTTCCTCAGATCTGTGCCTCGACACAATCCTGTCTCTGAGCTCTACGGCCAATTCCTTCGACCTCATGGCTTGGTTTTTGCTCTAACATCTCTGGAGAGACCTGAAAATAGCTGTGCAGCAACGCTCTCCATCCAATTTTATCCATTTCAGAATAAGGCTGTAACGTAACAAAATGTGGAAAAAGTCAAGGGGTCTGAATACTTTCCGAATGCACTATAGACAGGTGTGTGCCTTTCCATATCATGTCCAATCAATTGAATGTACCACAGGTGGACTCAAATCAAGTTGTAGAAACATCTCAAGGATGAGTCTCATAGCAAAGGGTCAGTATACTTATGTAAATAAGGTATTTCTGTTTTTTATTTTTAATACATTTGCAAATAAAATCTAAAAACCTCTTTTCACTTTGTCATTATTGGGTATTGTGTGTAGATTGCTGAGGAAAATGTTTTATTTAATCCATTTTAGAATAAGGCTGTAACGTGACAAAATGTGGAAAAAGTCAAGGGGTCTGAATACTTTCCGAAGGCACTGTATAATGTAACAAGGAATAAACTACATTTGTTCCTGTCCATATAGTGTAGCAAGCCCAGGAGCATACAGAGTACCACACAATGTAAACTGTCAACAAAGACAGGCCATTTACGCAGAGGACCTACATGTTTTAGTAATGATTTACTATAAATGATATTATTTATTTGTAACGGTGGATGTATAAGAGGGTTACTGTTATTGCATCTCTATATGCCAATAAGAAATACATTTCTAGTCAGCTTATCAATATTTACTGATGCAACCATGTGATTTCCTCATTTCCATGTGGATTACATTAGATAGCGTCATCAGCTCGGGTATATAATATCAGAAACCATTCCCTGAAGGAGAGTGTCCGGTGCGTTGGCGTTTCCCAAACGGCACCCTATTCCCTGTACAGTGCACTACTGTTTGACCAGAGCCGTATGGTGCCCTATATTGGGAGTAAGGGTTCCATTTGGAACGCAAGCCTGGGTGAAGGTCGTCTGTGGACTCAAGGAGGTGAACGTAAGAGGTTTCTGTGGTCGGGTTAAATGTACACGGCAGGCCCCGTAGAGGTACCAACACCCTGTTTAATTGTCACGTAACGGTTTCATGTAGAGACAAACTGTCTGCAACACGTCTGTGGTTGGAAACTAAACACCCCCTCCCCGGCCACACAACCACAGCTGTGCTTAACTAGGTTTTTTTTACACTTATAGGAACAACACGCCAGAGGACAATATGAGGCCTGGAATGGCCAGGAGGCTAATGATCATAGCATTTATTTACTTATTTATGAATTATTTATTTTTTAAATTGTATGTTATATTATCCTATGTTGTTCTCATCTTTAACCGTTCTCTTTAACTCTCGTTTAACTTCTCGTTAACTCTTTGTGTATTTTTATGTTTTGTGTGGACCCCAGGAAGAGTAGCTGCTGCATGTGCAGTAGGTAATGGGGGATCCTACTAAACTAAAGGAATAGGCTTACACACCATAGAAGAAGAATTCCTTGTGCAGTAGCTAATGGGGGATCCTACTAAACTAAAGGAATAGGCTTACACACCATAGAAGAAGAATTCCTTGTGCAGTAGCTAATGGGGGATCCTACTAAACTAAAGGAATAGGCTTACACACCATAGAAGAAGAATTCCTTGTGCAGTAGCTAATGGGGGATCCTACTAAACTAAAGGAATAGGCTTACACACCATAGAAGAATAATTCCTAAACGTTGTTATATCTGTGGCGTATAGACACACCCGTCGCTATGGGCGGGCCATATGGGGCCAGGCCCGCCCCCAAAAATGCTTGTGCCCCCCCCCCACTTGAGGGAATTTATTATTAAATATACGTACTGTAGGCTAATAATAATTGTGCCCTGCCCTCCCATGCATTTCATATGCCCCCCTTAAGACTGAGGTCTGGCGACGGGTCTGCGTATACATCCTCAAAAGGCCGCAAACATTTTGAGTGGTTAAGTGTGATGTGTTTTATTGCATGATATGCACTATATGAACCCTTATCTCGTTGAAAAAAAAAAAACAATAGTCTTGCAATTTCCCCCATTATCTTTATCAAAACCCCAGAACATTGTATAGGTTGAGGTTCCTGTCACTGGCCATTCATCTTGGTTACATGAAACGCATAACTACTGCTAAATGTTAACTGTTTATAATGCAACTATCAAAAGAGCTGCTAAATTAGTCTGTTTCATCTCCACAACAGAAACCTTTTAACCAATCCCCCAGGAGCAGCAGCAATCTGTAACGGCTCTAATGCCCACTCAAGGAACTCCCGTTTTCTCATTTGTGAGGAAGCAAAGATGACAGGAAGCGAGGTAATTTACTGTAGTCAACTCTATACAACCCTCCAGCGTCAGCCTTTCACTGTGGTCAACTATACACAACAACCCTCCAGCCTTTCACTGTGGCCAACTATACACAACAACCCTACAGCGTCAGCCTTTCACTGTGGTCAACAACCCTCCAGCGTCAGCCTTTCACTGCCTTCTACGCCAGTCTTCTGAATGGGTGATTATCCCTATAGCTAAAATGAATGCCATTTCACATTAAGCAGAAGTCAGAAAACCAAAATAAGAAAGACTGACTCATTATAAGCAATCATAGGAATTAGTACCATCATTTAACCAAGCCAACCAAATCATTTCCAGGATACTGAAGCAGCAGCCGGGGGCAATTAGAAACATTGTAGCTCTTCAATAGAATAATTGCCATCTTTATCTTCGGTCTCTCTCTGCTCCTCCTTGTTCTGAAGGGTTTCAGAAATTGCATTAACGTTGCATAGAAAATCTCCACCGAACAGAGTAATCAAGGACTGAACGAGGGGGAAGAGAATCCATCACGTCCTCAGCATTCAGCCAGGGAAATACATGTTTTATTTAATTCAGCGCAATCCCGATTATGTGAAGGAAAAGGTGTTCCGTTTTATTCGGGCTTGTCTCCATCACAAAGCTAACAACTCCATAACGTGTGATTATATTAGATTACTGTAGTAAAATAACATTTAAAGCATTCTATAATCTCATAAAAGATCCCTCTGTCAATGCGTCTTCATTAAAATGGTCGAGAACATAGATTGTGAAATAATGAAAAGAGGTACTAGAACTACTAGTGCTATTTATTTAGAACTGCAAAGCACCCTTAACTGTTTGCAGTATAATTAGATTTTAGTCAATTAGCAGAAACTTATCCTGACCGACTGCATCTCAGTCCTAGTAAGCAAATTGTACTTTGCTGACAGAAGGTCCTTCAGCGCAGTGGCTCTTCTTGGACAGTTACTATAGTAGGAGTGACATCTCCTGAGGTCTGTCATCACAGGTCCGAGACAAGGGCCAAGTGGAGGCCCCACACCAATACCAGGCCAAGTGGAGGCCCCCACACCAACACCAGGCCAAGTGGAGGCCCCACACCAATACCAGGCCAAGTGGAGGCCCCCACACCAATACCAGGCCAAGTGGAGGCCCCCACACCAATACCAGGCCAAGTGGAGGCCCCACACCAATACCAGGCCAAGTGGAGGCCCCACACCAATACCAGGCCAAGTGGAGGCCCCACACCAATACCAGGCCAAGTGGAGGCCCCACACCAACACCAGGCCAAGTGGAGGCCCCACACCAATACCAGGCCAAGTGGAGGCCCCACACCAATACCAGGCCAAGTGGAGGCCCCCACACCAATACCAGGCCAAGTGGAGGCCCCACACCAATACCAGGCCAAGTGGAGGCCCCACACCAATACCAGGCCAAGTGGAGGCCCCACACCAATACCAGGCCAAGTGGAGGCCCCCACACCAATACCAGGCCTCCCACACCAATACCAGGCCAAGTGGAGGCCCCACACCAACACCAGGCCAAGTGGAGGCCCCACACCAACACCAGGCCAAGTGGAGGCCCCCACACCAATACCAGGCTAAGTGGAGGCCCCACACCAACACCAGGCCAAGTGGAGGCCCCCACACCAATACCAGGCTAAGTGGAGGCCCCACACCAATACCAGGCCAAGTGGAGGCCCCACACCAATACCAGGCCAAGTGGAGGCCCCACACCAATACCAGGCCAAGTGGAGGCCCCACACCAATACCAGGCCAAGTGGAGGCCCCACACCAATACCAGGCCAAGTGGAGGCCCCACACCAATACCAGGCCAAGTGGAGGCCCCACACCAATACCAGGCCAAGTGGAGGCCCCACACCAATACCAGGCCAAGTGGAGGCCCCACACCAATACCAGGCCAAGTGGAGGCCCCCACACCAATACCAGGCCAAGTGGAGGCCCCACACCAATACCAGGCCCCACACCAATCCCAGTGGATCGTCCATTTGCTTTCCCTCAACACCGTGACCATAGCCTGGTTACCAGTCTGTTCAGCTAACGTTCCACTCCTTGTACCCATCTCACTTACCTTTAAACACTCCTTACCTTGGCCTTTTAGAGGGAAAACACATTGAACTAATGACAGCAGGAGAACAACATTTTATATTTCCATTGTTTTATTTCAAAACAGTTTTTAATTCAATGCAATGGCAGCTGAATTCCACAGAATGATAAATACCACTGTTGTAATGCTTTCCATCTACATTTGGCAAATGGTTAATTACTTTACGAAAAGAGAAATGTTACATCAAAAGTTAGCTTGAATAAAAACACAAAAAGAAGAATACCTTAAAAAAAAGGGGTCAGAATGAAGACAAAATAGAAGATGGATGAAAATGAAATGTTAATCAAAAGCAGTGAGAAAGCAGACGGTAAGAAAGAACAGCATGACAATGACTGGGGACACGTTGATGAGATTTACAGTTTTTTTGGATTGCTTACACACTAAAATTAAAAGTAGTACACTATTAGCAAAACCTTACACTCAAGAAGCAAAACATCAGCCCATATTTGCACAACTATAAGCACATTGTCAACCTTACACTTGTTGCAAAACTCTACACACAGTGATTTGCAAAACACTAAACACACTTAACATACATTACACACAAAAATCTATCATGAAGTCACGTCCTTGCAATACCAAAGCACTGACTGTCAAATTACCACACCGTCCAACCAATTGGTTCAACACAGTCATCAGGTGTGCAAACACTCGTTTGCTTAATTGTAGACACACCAATCAGGTGTATAAGCACTATAAAAAGCAGCAGGTGAGTTCATCGGTCTTCAAGCACAATGGAAAGAGTCAGAGAAAGAGTAAGACGAGGACGAGGAGAACGAGGAGGAGGACGAGGAGAACGAGGAGGACGAGGAGAACGAGGAGGAGGAGGAGGAAGGGGAGGAAGAGGAAGACAAGAAGGTGCTCAAAGAGGACCGAATCTGACAAATGAGATCCGCGCAACACTGGTTGACCACATTGTCAACCACGGCCTGACGCTGAGGGAGGCTGGACTGCGAGTACAGCCAAATCTAAGCCGATATACAGTGGCAAGTGTGATGAGAACATTTCGACTGGAAAATAGGTATTGTAAAAATATCATCATATCAAAAACATCTGCACGGTTTCAGTAACTGCTTACAGTACTATATTCTATGCACTATCAGCACTTCTGTTACCTTTTCCTGTGAAATTACTGTACTATTGTATACTGTTTTTTTTCTACATAGGATTGAGGGTCAGGGACGACAAGGGGGAAGGCCTCCTATGTTCACAGAACAGCAAGAGAGGGAGATATAGCATTGTTGGCCAAAACCATGTTTACTAACACTCAAGCAGCTCCAAGCTAACATTGTCAATAACCACGCCATTTTCAACGATATCCATCAGGTCTCAACATCAACACTGGCACGCATCCTAAAAAAAAAACATATTCAAATGAAGCAAATTTATCGAGTGCCTTTCGAGCGCAATTCCGAAAGGGTGAAACGACTGCGGCATGATTATGCAGAGGTATGTATTCACTTTAGCAGTGTGATCTTGCATACTGTCTCATAATCTTTTACTGTACTGTAATATGTATACTAGATCTACACTGAACTACACAATTTTGCCTGACACTGTTTTTCAGAGAGTTTTACGAATGGATGGAGAGGAGATCCAGCATGAGTTCATTTACGTAGATGAGGCTGGGTTCAACCTGACGAGAACACGAAGGAGGGGAAGAAACATCATTGGCCACAGGGCTATAGTCAATGTCCCAGGGCAACGTGGGGGTAATATAACACTCTGTGCAGCCATTACACAGAATGGGGTCCTCCACCGCCATGCCCATATGGGCCCTTACAACACAGCACTCATACTTACATTCTTGGACCAATTGCACAACATAACAGCAGCAAATCAAATCGATCATATGCAATACATTGTTGTCTGGGACAATGTGTCTTTCCACCGCTCTGCTCTGGTTCAGAACTGGTTTCAGCAACATCCACATTTCACCGTCCTATATCTTCCACCATACTCTCCATTCCTCAACCCTATAGAAGAGTTTTTCTCGGCATGGCGGTGGAAGGTATATGATCTCCGTCTCCAGGCTGAGGTACCCCTCATCCAAGCCATGGAGGAGGCCTGTGACCAGATGGAGGTAGCAGCAATGCAAGGATGGATTCGTCATTCAAGACGTTTCTTTCCAAGGTGTCTTGCTAATGACAACATTGCCTGCGATGTTGATGAAATTCTCTGGCCAGATCCAGCTAGGCGAAGAGACAATGTCTAGTTATTTTATTTTATTTTTTTTGAACTTACAATACGTAAAGTGACGTTTGGTTACAGTATTATGAATCTCCATGTCAACATTTTGGGCGTGTTGAGAAATAAATGAGTTTCTTCAGTCTGCAACATTGGTCTTGTGTAGTGTTTGGTGAATTTACATTATATTTGTACTTTGTTGATAGTAGCCTACTCTAATCATAGGGAAGTAGAAGTGCTAAAAGTGTTTTTGGTTTATCACAGCAGAGTGTAACTCGTGCAAACAGAGTATAGTAATGTGAAACGTGTGTGTTTCATATGGTAACAAAGTGTGGTTTTTAAAAAGAAGTGTATAGTTTTTACAAGAGTGTTTAATTTTGCAAAGGATCTGTAGTGTTTTGCTAATTGGGTGTGTGGTGGTGCTAATTGTGTGTAGTGTTTTGAAAACACGGGCCCTGTTTTGAAAATCGTGCTTAAGCAATCAAAAAAAACGGTAAAACTGGCCAGCAGATCACCTTCAGAACGTATATGGACTTCAGGGGGAAACACACCCAGAATAATATCTTTAGAAAATGTTGTTTTTTTAAAAAGGTGAAGGGTGTCAAATGAATTTCCCACTTGTGGGGTAGTAAGGTCAACTTGACTTGAGAAGAAACCATTCCAAGGACCAGTGTTGAGACAGTAACCAACTCAGCCGTCACACTCCACTGGGAAAGCCAGAACACAATCTCTCTTCTTTTCACTTTCCTTAAGCAGCCAAATAAAAGACTGGGTAAAAAAAAAAAGCAGGCCCTTCTTACAATCAAATCAATTGAGCAGAGTGAAAACAGAATACCAAAGTCCCTCAGATTTCCCCTCAACTGCTTCCTTCACCATTGACAGAAACCAGACAGCTGAAAAACAAAGCTTCTGGCTCAATTCAGCTTTTTAATCTATGAATGAATGGCCTGCCCCATCTGTTATGATATGGAGGGGGACAGGGCTGAAACCTCGTTACGGGCTTCTGTAATTCACTTTAAGAGAGAAACAGGTCCTGAGAGTTGCCCGTCTTTATGCTTTGCCAACTGCTTTAGAAACTACCCATCTGAAGCAGTGGGTTCATAGTTCTGCATCTCATCACAGAAGGACCCACAAAACGCTCTGCCACATCAATTAACCTGTTAGAACAGGCTCTCTGGAGTCATTATCATGTCTTTATTGATTATTGGAAACTGCATTACCGCATTGCTTTATCCGTAAACAAAGACTATTAGACAAATCAATAGTCATGTCATTACAGAAAAACGTTATTCCTTTTCAATTGGTCTAGTTTAGTTTGAGAAGAACGCTGCAACAACCTAATTTCACCTGTTCATGCGAGGGGGTGGGGCTAGATACAACTGAACCTAATGTCACCAGTTTATGCGAGGGGGTGGGGCTAGATACAACTGAACCTAATGTCACCAGTTTATGCGAGGGGGTGGGGCTAGATACAACTGAACCTAATTTCACCAGTTTATGCGAGGGGGTGGGGCTAGATACAACTGAACCCAATGTCACCAGTTTATGCGAGGGGGTGGGGCTAGATACAACTGAAGACATGTGGGTGTAGTCCTTTTACAGTTTGTTAATAAAGCACATTTATTTTTAAGTACTAATAAAAACGGGCACAGTAAAAAAAACGTGAAATCCAACAAATACAGGCTGATGAATGATGGTCAGCGAAGGTTGTACTGTATAGATTGAGCCATTCAGCTTCCTTTAGGACTCTTGGACCACACATCCAAATACATGAACAGATAAGGGGGTAGCCATTTTCTCCAAGTCCTCATTTTGTCGTCAACTATGGGATATTGAAAACGGTGGAGAAGAGCTAGAGAAAGAAAGACAGCTAGATACAGACGGTTAGATGGACACCAGCTGCCTGCTCCTTGTCAATGCTGCCATTCACACGTACCAAAGAAGAAGAAGCAGCGTGAGCGGCATTGTGTCGGTGCAGTCCAGACGAGACCACTGGGATGCAGACTGGAGTGGCCTGCTTCACACTATAGGGCCAAGCCAAACCAAGCCGAGCCGTACTGGCCTGGATCCACCATGCAGTACACGATGGAGCTAACCGTGCCGGGAAAAAAGGACAACGTGAAAAAGAAACGACCTGAGCCAGCACGGTTCCCAAGCAGGCCGGGGCCCTATTGTGTGAATCAGACAGAAGACTGACCGACTTCACTTGGGCTTAGTCTCCGCGTCTGTGACCTGGCGGATGAAGATGGTGTCCTCGGGGTGGCTGATGTCTCCCTGCTCCTGCATGTAGGAGGAGGCGATGGCCAGCGTGGAGCCGTCGTTACTGAAGGCCAGGGAGGCGATAGAGCTAGGGTAACGGTGGAACTGGCACAGACGCTTCTTGTTGAAAGGGTCCCAGATGTTGACAAAGCCGTCTGAGCCACCTGGGAGAAGGACAAGACGGGGGGGGGTTTCAAGGTCAACGGAGGAACGCTGGAGATTTATCTACAGAGTAGGTATGGGTTCACAAGATTACAATCTGGAGGCTAATCATTCAGTGTTCCCTTGAGCGTAACCATGACAATATTAATCATATAGGTCATATGATAATAGGCCATAACACAGCAGGAAATAAAATCAAGCTTTATCGATCCTTGTTTTATATTCTGGTTCAACACATCTTCTTGTAGTTGAACATTTCAAAAAGCAGCCTAGTCACGAATGACCCCGATCAGTTTCATTAGGTGACAACTCTAACCCTACTATAGAAAAGTACCCCGACCTGTGGCGAAGGTGTTGTGAACACTGTGGAAGGAGATGGCGTTGACAGGGTAGACCTGTTCGATCCCGTTCTCCTTCAGCCTGTGGCACTTGAAGGCGTACTTCTTCTTCTGCACCTCTTGGCTGGGGTCCAGGTATTCCACGGCAACACGCCCTTCTATGGAGCTCAGGACGTAGCCCTTCAGACAGACACACAACATAACATGGGGTCTATGTCTGACATCATTAACTCACCAGAAAGACAAGACAAAGGATGTGTGTGTGTGGTCGTGTGTGGCTCAGTTGATTAGAGTGTGGCACTAGCAATGCCAAGGTCATGGGTTCAAGTCCCGCAGGGGGGGGGGGGGGGGGGGGGTCACATAGGCCTACTAAACATGAGATCGCAGCGTACTGATAAAAGTATCTTCTAAGTGACATACAGTATTATGATATGACATCCCCTTCTTCCCCTCCCACAGACACACAGAGCCAGCTAGACCAGCGCTTCTCCGGACCTGTTCTCTGGACCTCCAACGGTTCCATGTATTTAACTATTCCACAGCTAGACCAGCGCTTCTCCGACCTCTTCTCTGGACCCCCAACGGTTCCGTGTATTTAACTATTCCACAGCTAGACCAGCGCTTCTCCGACCTGTTCTCTGGACCCCCAACGGTTCCATGTATTTAACTATTCCACAGCTAGACCAGCGCTTCTCCGACCTGTTCTCTGGACCCCCAACGGTTCCATGTATTTAACTATTCCACAGCTAGACCAGCGCTTCTCCGACCTCTTCTCTGGACCCCCAACGGTTCCATGTATTTAACTATTCCACAGCTAGACCAGCGCTTCTCCGACCTGTTCTCTGGACCCCCAACGGTTCCATGTATTTAACTATTCCACAGCTAGACCAGCGCTTCTCCGACCTGTTCTCTGGACCCCCAACGGTTCCGTGTATTTAACTATTCCACAGCTAGACCAGCGCTTCTCCGACCTGTTCTCTGGACCCCCAACGGTTCCGTGTATTTAACTATTCCACAGCTAGACCAGCGCTTCTCCGACCTGTTCTCTGGACCCCCAACGGTTCCATGTATTTAACTATTCCACAGCTAGACCAGCGCTTCTCCGACCTGTTCTCTGGACCTCCAACGGTTCCATGTATTTAACTATTCCACAGCTAGACCAGCGCTTCTCCGACCTCTTCTCTGGACCTCCAACGGTTCCATGTATTTAACTATTCCACAGCTAGACCAGCGCTTGTCCGACCTGTTCTCTGGACCCCCAACGGTTCCATGTATTTAACTATTCCACAGCTAGACCAGCGCTTCTCCGACCTGTTCTCTGGACCTCCAACGGTTCCATGTATTTAAATATTCTACAGCCAACACACCCGATTCAACCGGGTCAACTAATCACCAAGCCACTCACTAGGTCAATCAGGTGAGATAGTTCAGAGCTACTATAAAATTACGAAAGGTCTGGGGTTCCCTGAGGAGAGGTTTGAGAAGCACTGAGCTAGACTAGAGCTTGACCTGTTTGTTGGGGAAGGCCCTGATGGCACGTGTCTGGTATTTCAGACTGGACTCTCTCCTCTGCTGGACATAGCCCATATTCCTCAGGTCCCAGACCAACACCCTTCTCCCTGCTGTCCCCACTATCAGACGGTCTCCAGCCACAGAGAGGGTGTACACCTTAGATAAAGAGACAAAGATAAGAGAACAGTCTTAAAAATGTGTGTATCACAATTCATTTCTCTCAATGCCATATGCCAGTAAGTGTGTCCGTTCCCACCAAAAAAAATGGACTATACAATTTTGAACTTCAAATCAGAATTGAAAATTCAATGTGCGCCGACATATAAAAAGCTTGCCCAGGAATGTTTCATACGTATACAGAGTTTTGACAGCTCTACCTTTTCAGGCTGTGTGAAGGTGCCAGCGTTGCAGGGTGTCCTGGGGTCCCACAGCCTGACTGACCTATCCCAGCTACCTGTTACCATGACGTTGACCTCTGGACAGTATTCCACACAGCGAATGGGGGCGTCGTGTGTCCCAACTATTGTGTCTACACAAGGGAGAAAATATGGACCATTTATATAAATAATAAAAAAAATGTTAATCTAACATTAACAGGAAGCACACAATTCAAAAATGGTGCTATATTGACAGACACACCTTGATCTGTATTCAAGTCGTGGGTTTTCAACTGTGTGTCCAAGCCTCCGCTCCAGGCATGTGTAGGGTCCTACAAGACAGAAGAGACATCTGACTCAAACCTATTCCTTGACCAGGGGACACACACTAAACTCTACCGTGTTTGTAGAAATTAACTTTAACACAATTGTCGTGTTTCTTCTTCTTACGGTGTGTGTGTTTGGCAAAGTAGACAACTCTGCGTTTAAAAATTGAGCAACTGATTGCTATGGAATGCTTATGACAAACAAAAACTTGCTTACATAGAAAGCACAATCCAGCACAGGTGCCAGGTGTGAATACTTGATCCTCATGGAGTTGCCTCCCACATCGTAGAGCCGGACAGTACAGTCCCAAGAGGACACTAGAAGAAACTGGCCGGTACTGGGGCTGAACTTCACAGCAGAGATGCTGTCCTCCGGGCCCTGGTTCAGTTTGTACTCGTTCGAACCAGTCATCTGTAGGGACAGAACAGATGCCACGGCTATTAGGTCATACTGGGATTCTGTAGGAGGGTAGGGAGCTTTCCAGCAGGGTAGTTCACCCCTGAAGAAGATGGAGAAAGCCGGTGACGTATCTCTTGAAACCCATAACATGGCCAGGTATGACGCTTAGCTTGCTAACTAACTAAGCTGCCATAATTATTGTTGGCGAAATAAACAAACCAGCCAACATGACCTGTAAAGTTTGATACACGATAACGTTACTGTCCTGAAAATTCAAGAACATTAAATTGGGTGTGCTGAAAAACTAGCAAGTTAGCTGGGTAGGTAGGCTAGCTAATGTGATTAGCTAGCTTACGTAACTGGCTAGCTAGCTGATCCGCAGTAACTAGCCAACTTGGTCTCAACTACATGGCACACTTGCACATTGGCTAACGTTAACTACTTTGCTGAAAAATCAGCTTTTTTCTATCGGGTATCATTGGCTAACGTTAGCTACTAATGTTAGCTAACTAGCAAGCGTGGATGATAGCATGTCAACTCCCGCCGGTTGGCTGGCTAGCTAGCAGTTTGCAAGCTAAGGCTAGCAATAGATTGATAATGCGTTAGCTAGATTGTTTTGTCAATCAATTAGATTTTTTTAAAACTCACCGTTCTTGGTTTGCGCTGAAGTACCTCCTTGAGTATAAAAAATTTGACAAATAACTCGTTGTTTATTTTATTGACTAATATGTTCGCTTCCTCGTCCCTCTCCACCGACGCTCCGCAGCGTTGCTACAAGAGTGGATTTGATTGGTCAGTACGAATAACTAACTTTACAAGAGTGGATTTGATTGGTCAGAACGAATAACCAACTTTCCCGCCTGGATCGTGATTCTTTGAAACTCCTCTTCCGTTGTAGAGTACATGGGTCATGTGATATGGGACACAATTCATTGACGGTCGCTAAAATCCTTGACAGATGCGTGCGGTTTTTAAGGGATTGTTAAATAAATGTTAACTGTTTTGGTTGTAATGTCATCAGCTCTTGAAGAGCATAGTCAGACCAACACGTTTCCGATTATTCCATACAAAACAATCGCGCAAATTTAGCTCTATCGTTAGAGTTATACAGCAAGTAACTGCATGCTTTTCACGATCAGTAAACATCAATAATCATGTGATTTCAGATACGTAGGGTAGCCTCACGATATCTCTCAATATTGGCCACCATTCATTTGATATTTGAGTGATATAAAATAAAAGTGAACTATACCTGACAAGTATGAGTGGTTTAGGTTAATTTCCCATATTTTGTGGGCTCTGCTTATCAAATCAATGTTATTTGTCACATGCGCCGAGTACAACAGGTGTAGACCTTACCGTGAAATGCTTACTTACAAGCCCTTAACCAATAATGCAGTTCAAGAAATAGAGGTAAGACAATATTTACTAAATAAAGTAAAGTAAAAGTAACACAATAAAATAACAATAACAAGGCTATATACAGGGGGTACCCGTACCGAGTCAATGTGCGGGGGTTCAGATAGTCAATGTAAATAGTCCGGGTGGCCATTTGATTTTTTTATTTTTTTTTATTTCACCTTTATTTAACCAGGTAAGCCAGTTGAGAACAGGTTCTCATTTACAACTGCGACCTGGCCAAGATAAAGCAAAGTAGTGCAATAAAAACAACACAGAGTTACATATGGGGTAAAGAAAAAAAAACATAAAGTCAGAAAATACAACAGAAAATATATATACAGTGTGTGCAAATGTAGCAAGTTATGGAGGTAAGGCAATAAATGGGCTATAGTGCAGAATAATTACAATAGTATTAACACTGGAATGCTAGATGTGCAAGAGATTATGTGCAAATAGAGATACTGGGGTGCAAAAGAGCAAATTAAATAACAATATAGGGATGAGGTAGTTGGGTGGGCTAATTTCAGATGGGCTGTGTACAGGTGCAGTGATCGGTAAGGTGCTCTGACAACTGATGCTTAAAGTTATTGAGGGAGATAAGAGTCTCCAGCTTCAGAGATTTTTGCAATTCGTTCCAGTCATTGGCAGCAGAGAACTGGAAGGAATGGCGGCCAAAGGAGGTGTTGGCTTTGGGGATGACCAGTGAGATATACCTGCTGGAGCGCAGACTACGGGTGGGTGCTGCTATGGTGACCAATGAGCTAAGATAAGGCATGGATTTGCCTAGCAGTGATTTATAGATGACCTGGAGCCAGTGGGTTTGGCGACTAATATGTAGTGAGGGCCAGCCAACAAGAGCGTACAGGTCACAGTGGTGGGTATTATATGGGGCTTTGGAGACAAAACGGATGGCACTGTGATAGACTACATCCAATTTGCTGAGTAGAGTGTTGGAGGCTATTTTGTAAATGACATCGCCGAAGTCAAGGATCGGTAGGATAGTCAGTTTTACGAGGGCATGTTTGGCAGCATGAGTGAAGGAGGATAAAGCAGCAGAAGGGCGCATTTGCCATGGTACTACGTTTCTACCAGTACATAATAGCTGATTATGTTTACTTTGTAGAAACGTTGTACAGTTGGCTAAATATATAGTGGGAAGTAGACCTAATGTACTTTTTTTCTCCAACCAATCTAGGCCTACCTAGCGAAGTTAGCTAACATGAACCCCTTTTCAATATTGTTTTTAAGAGTGTTTAATTACGATTGCTGCTGACAAGACATAGGCTACATCAATTGATTGATGGACCACGTGAAATTGGCTAGCTAGCTAATAACAGATCACGTCAATATGGCTAGTTAACAAGCTAACTACAGATCACGTCAATATGGCTAGTTAACAAGCTAACTACAGATCACGTCAATATGGCTAGTTAACAAGCTAACTACAGATCACGTCAATATGGCTAGTTAACAAGCTAACTACAGATCACGTCAATATGGCTAGTTAACAAGTTAACTTTCAGGGGATAAACTAGATGGCTATACCCAAATAGTGTTTGATTTGCTTGCCATCTATAGTGGTGATGACAGTAGTCCGACAACTTTACCAGGACGAGGACTTGCCGATGTCAAGCCTAATCTCTGATGAAGCAAACTAAATGATGCTGTTTGCTAACTACAAATGGACAGGTGCCTTCACGTATCTGAAATTACATGATCATTGATATTTAATAATAATAATAATAAGCCATTTAGCAGACGCTTTTATCCAAAGCGACTTAGTCATATGTGCATACATTTTTGTATGGGTGGTCCCGGGGATCGAACCCACTACCCTGGCGTTACAAGCGCCGTGCTCTACAGAGGACCGAAAATCAAATCAAATCAAATCAAATTTTATTGGTCACATGCGCCGAAAACAACAGGTGCAGACATTACAGTGAAATGCTTACTTACAGCCCTTAACCAACAGTGCATTTATTTTTAACAAAAAAAGTAAGAATAAAACAACAACAAAAAAAGTGTTGAGAAAAAAAAGAGCAGAAGTAAAATAAAATAACAGTAGGGAGGCTATATATACAGGGGGGTACCGGTGCAGAGTCAATGTGCGGGTGCACCGGCTAGTTGAGGTAGCTGAAGTAATATGTACATGTGGGTAGAGTTAAAGTGACTGAAAAGCATGCAGTTACTTGCTGTATGATAGAGCTAAATGTGCGCAATTGTTTTGCATGGAATAATCGTAAGTGTGCAGTTCTGACTATCCTCAATAGGTGATGATATGAAAACCAAATAGTTATTTTTTATTTGTCATTTAGCAGACGCTCTTATCCAGAGCGATTTACTGGAGCAATTAGGGTTAAGTGCCTTGCTCAAGGGCACATCGACAGATTTTTCACCTAGTCGGCTCGGGGATTAGAACCAGCGACATTTCGGTTACTGGCACAACGCTCTTAACCACTAAGCTACCTGCCGCCCATTATAACATGTATTTCACAATCCCTTGAAAATGGCACGTAGTTGTCAATGATTTTACCGGAGCTGGAGGTCTCCTTGCCCCCCCCCCCCCCCCCCCCCCCAGCAGACAAATCGAACGTATTGTGGCGTTTTATTGAAAACGAACTATATGCGCATTTTCCCACCAGAGATGTGTTTCCATCAAACTGACTTTTTTTGCGGATAAAAGGCTGTGCGTGATGATATTTATTGGAAAGGAGCATCAAGCTCATCACCTTGCACATTCACCATCCTGTGAAGTTCATTATCATTTATTTAATCTGCATGTTTTCCTGAGTCACAGTGGGAGGACCACACAACATATCGCGTGACTCCAAGTTTACTTAGATATAAAGGTTTTTATATCAATATTTGCGCTTAAAGGCGTTTCCACCGCCATTTCTCGCATAATTAATTTGACCGATACGAAAAGATCCCACCATGTCGAACGAACACATTTTCTGTCGGCATTTATAAAATTGTACCGGCATTTCATGTTTGCTTCAGTCTGGTCATGACATTTTTTGACAAGTATATCATCCAGCATGAAATGGTTGGATTGAAATGTGGTTACACACACACACATTTTCAGCAATGTAAAATGTTCTCAAGTTGCGACTTTAGTTATGAAATTTGCAGCTCATAAAAACGGTATTGTTTCATGATAGGACAGGACTGAATGACGTGACCTACCGCTATAGCCTTATTTTAGGCTACGCTCTTAGAAAAGCAGGTTCTGGATAGAACCAAAAAGGGTTCTATTGCTTGCTTCATATATGGCACCCCTTAAGGTTATATAAAGAACATACATTTTGGTTCAGTTAAGAAGAACCCCTGGGGGTGTGCCATACAGTAAATGAAGCAAGCAATATAACCCTTTTTGGTTCGATCCAGAAGGTTTTTTTCTAAGAGTGTAGAGAAGTAAAAACACTGGAAGGCAGTGGAAGGATATGTACACGTTTTTCGTAAGGTTATTTATGATCGGGTGTGTTGTAATGAAGTAGTTAAGCCTATGGCATAGCCTGATAATGGCAATAGAAATAGTTTGTAATTGAATGAATTAGACTACAAAAGGCTATCTGGCAATCATTCTATTCAATTTTATTATAAAAATTGTACAAAGGTAAAGCTTGCATGTTGCTCCCGGGATAATATAGAGGTGTAGGGAAAGTCATTGATCCAGGGACAGGAATCCGTAGCTGGAAATTCTCTTTGAAGAAGAACGGCATCCCAACCAGAGTTTGTGCGGATGACGCATGAGCCATGTTCACCGCCTCTATCTCCGCAGAAAGCAGACGTTTCCACTTGTTCCTCCGATTCTGGAACCAAGTTTTCACCTGTATATCTGTCAGCTGGAGACTGGAGGAGAGACTAGCTCGTTCTGTACTGCTAAGGTAACGTTTCATGTCAAACGTCGATTCTAGTTGGTAAACCTGACTCCGTGAGAATACGGTCCGAGACTTCTTTCTGGATGAGTTGGATGTTTTGTCGTCGTCAATATGACCCTTTTCTTCTGAAATAGCAGGTGATGTTTGGTAGTAGTATCTCTCTTTACCTTCTTTATAATCATGAAAAAGTTTATGTCTCTTCACCTTCTCTTGCCCCAGAATTAGTTTGTTTTTGTCACCTAAAATAGTGCAAACAAGGTAATCAATCCAAATGTTTCTAAAAAATTTTTTTTAAACTTGGCTATCTTGTTATTGTGTTAAAAACACAGCATAATTTAAAATCAACCAAGTAACTTTTTTCTCTCCATCAAGCAGTTTAAAATCATATTTTTATCAGTAGCCGAAATATCTCGAATAGACTTCTAATAAGCAAGCAAATAAAACCAATGCTGTAGCCGATCATTCTTCATCATAATAATATCTTATAACTCAATAGTAATAATAATGGGTATATATATGTTTATAATAATAATATTGTGATATTGTTATTGTTATCAGAATAACTATAAAGTAGGCTACCAATAAAACAACACATTTTACAAAAGCATTTTCACTTACTTAGGCAAGGAAGTGTGAGATCGTTGAGGTCATTGCATGGTTTCTTTACTCCGGGTAAAGGATAGAAGTCTGTAGAATCCTCCCCACCGCTGAAGCCTTCTGAAGACACTGAGCGCATGCGTTGTCTCTGCAGCAGCGCGGCGCTGGAACTAGAATCAGAACTGTCCTTGTGCGCGTCCTCGGACCCAGTTCCAAGAATTGACTGAATAGTAAAATTGGAAACTGAGGTAAATGATACTTTACTGCCACTGTCTCCAGATTTCTTCATTCTGATAAACATTTAGAACCTTTTTACTTCAGGCAATAAATGTGAACCCCTTTGGGTATTTTGAGAAGCGGGTTTGTTCTCCTTCTGCAAAGTTATGTCTGAATTCCCTGAGTACCTTCACTCCCATACGACGTTCAGTTGCTTTGTTTGCATGTAGGTAGGATTCTCATGGACCAATCACAAACTGGGAAGAGACCCGGTCATTTTAAACCGTGTTGGAGAGAGACACACGCACCAAAGGCCTCCCCAACCCAAACTCAATCTGCAACAAATGTATGCTATGCACACCTGACGTTTGCCCAAAGTTCCACAGTCAATATTCCTTCAAGATCGTATGTTGTAGCCATATAGTTATATTTTAATTGCCACCATTTGGTGCTGTATTATAGCCCACTAATTGGAGGTCAATTATTGTTTGTTACAAATTAGTGAGCTGATTTCGTTGTGCTTATTCCTTACAGAGATATGAGACCAAGCCTTCTTCCTCTCAGACAGATTCGAAAAGTGCCATGTGATTTTCCCAAAAATGGTAGGCCTAGTTTCTGTCTGAAAAATGAAAGTTTTGAGATTTCACCATTCCGTTCTTGAAAATACCGGAATAAATTAAATGGAATTTATTTTGTGAAGACATCTCTTAATCTTTAGGCCTATCTATATGGGCCAAATTCAAGAAATTATTGAAATATGTGTTGACATCATTTATTGTTTTGTCCAGAGTCATATCCCACTGGGCACACACTGGCTGAATCAACGTTGTTTCCACGCCAGTTCAACGAAATTACGTTGAACCAACATGGAATAGACGTTGAATTGACGTATGTGCCCAGTGGGATGATATCTCTGGGATGAGTCATCCACTGAAAATAGAGAAATATATTTAGCTAAAAATCCATTCTATTATTTTTTATTCGTTAAATGCGTGCTATGCTTTTGGTGTCTGTAAGTTAAAGCCTTCAAAATTGTCTTGATGAATTCCAAATCCCTTCTTTTTTTATGTTATGCGCTATCCTCGTTAAATGAATGAAATATAAAATGTTTTCCCAAAGGAGCACTATGTTTAACCCTAAAATGAATCTAATGCTGACTGAACATACTGTATGTGATAGCAAACATACATCCAACGTGTAAGTCCCACGTTTTATAAAGGTATAGATGAAAACATGTATGCATGTTTCTAAATACACTCGGTGTAGTCGGGAAGGTATTTCACGATTTATTCAGCAATGTAAAAAAAAAAAAAAACTCAGGGATTTAAAAAATTACATTTCTCATTGACAGCAAGTAAAAGTCTGCGATAACATTGTGAGACGTATAGCCTATGGGTTTCCATAAATAAGAACATATGATTGTCCTCATCTCGCGCTATGACGATGTAGATCAAAGTAGTAGTTATTTTTTTCAGCTGAGCCATATACCGTGCACGTGAAGCGAACAGTATAACTATTACACCTAATAGCTATGCATTATGAAATATTGACTTTACTTATAACAAATCATGTCACATGCAAAAACATCGATGCAAGTTGTCTTATTATAACCTGCTTCATGGTGAAATGACTTAGGCTACACGGAGACAAAGGCCTAGATGTTTCCAACATATAAAACCATCAGTTAAATCAAACCAATATCAATACCAAAAGGGAAATGTTAAGATTACATTGGACGCACAACAATTTAATTTGAATTAATTTGAATAGGAGGAAATATTTGTCTTGGACATGGGGAGACACATAATAATAATAATAATAATAATAAATAATTGTACATTTTAGCAGAGGCTCTTATCCAGAGCGACTTACATGAGCAATTAGGGTTAAGTGCCTTGCTTAAGGGCACATCGACAGATTTTTCACCTAGTCGGCTCGGGGATTAGAACCAGCGACCTTTCGGTTACTGGCACACTAAGCTACCTGCCGCCCTATAATAATAATAATAATAATAATAATATTAATAATAATAATAATAATAATAAGGATAATACAACATGTCATAACAGACCTGTACAATATACAAAGCCTTTTTACCTTTCCAACGCCAACTATTTTCATAGATTTTCAGAAATAGGCCTAATATGTTTCTTATACATAGGTTACAATACAGTGAGAAATATTAACACAATAAATGAGTCTCTCAAACTGGTCTCAGCAGCGGCACGGATGTGACTAGGGGATGTGAATAGTACATTTGATGGGGAAATGTTAGTAGAGACTGGCTGACTGGCCCGTTCCCTGCGCTCCCGGTTTCCGAGCCCGCGTTCTCGTGGTACAATACGGGCACGCGGACTATCCTCTGCGCTGCGGCGTGGCTCAGATTGGCCGCTTCGAGTTCCGCCGCCAACTGTCGTTTCCACTTATTCCTCCTGTTCTGGAACCAGATTTTCACCTGGGTCTCGGTGAGGTGTAGGGATGCCGCCAGGCCTGCCCGCTCCGAGCTACTGAGGTACCGTTTCATATCGAACGTCGACTCCAACCGAAATACCTGACTCCTTGAAAAGACTGTGCGCGTTTTCTTTTTCCGACACGTTTTTTTATCCGAGTTGTCGTCTTGAATTTTCCTCCAGTCATCCACCAACTCTGCTTCCTTCTTTGGTTCATCCCCATCACTCTCCTCCAGAACGATATCATCAGTACTTTTGTTTTCGTCGTCCTCTTTGACGTGTGGGTCCGGTGATTCTCGCAGCAGCTCCGGTGTGTCTCGGTCCCCTCCCGGTGAGGCTGGTGATGGTGTCTCTCTCGCGATGGCCTTCTCAGACCCTAAACGAAATAAACGAAAATGTTTATCATTTATTTAAAACATTAATGCACCCATAAAATAAACATAACCATTATATTTAGATTATAGTCATTCAAGTAAATGTTCCCATAAGGATCCGAGACACAGTTCACCTGTACATTTACTCATCATTAGTCTGAATATTATTCCAACTGATGAGTATTGCAAATTGCAAGTATTATAGGAGCCTAATTTATTATAAAATATTACGTAGCCTTATTTAATCCGTTTTAACAAAACATTATTTGAGGTATTCTGATGTGCAAAATCTATAAACAGAACCGAATGTATGCTATGAATCTACCTCCAGTCCTGTATAGATGGTGTCGCGACGTGCCAAACGTATAGGGACACCACCACGCCGACGTTCGTTCCAAATAGTGCGCCGATAATCCAAATCTCTGGGCTGGGGTGTCAAAACTAGGAAAAGTTAAATCACCGATCCGGGAGAGAGAGAAGCCTCCTTCCAATAGTCCTTTGGAGGTGGCAAGCAGCGTCTTTGGTTTGGAAGGTTTACTGTCGAAGTTGAGCAGGTTTTTGATAGAGAAAGGTGAGTCTTTAGCGGGCGGACGGGTCTCCTGTGCAGTCTCTGCCATCGCTGGTGAATTTGAATGACTCACAGCAAAAAACCGTAAAGAGAAATAGTTGAAGATATTGTTGGTTTATTCCGGTTACCCAAGCGTGGCGTTTCAGTGAAATATAGGCCTATTTTGTGACTGTTAGGATGCTTTGATAATACATTTAAAAAAATCGGAAAATGTGCGAAAATGTATGCACTCACTACTGTAAGTCGTTCTGGATAAGAGCGTCTGCTAAATGACTCAAATGTAAATGTAAAATGTAGCATAAATCTGCATGCAGGTCTATCCTGGGATGATCGCAGCAATAATAAATGGCAAAATGATCAATACGTCAGACCTGCAACGGATTCTACTAACGATGGAATAAAAATGTTAAATGCGCGCAGTCCTGGGCGATTGGGCATGTAGGCTACAATGGCAAATGGGATTAGAGCTGAAACTGGGAGCAGTGGGAGGGAGGGAAGGGACAGGAGGACAAGAATAGGTAAGGTAGGCCTGCTATCTGGGATCCTTGGAACGTCCCCCATTGAAATTGAAATTTAAAATGGTAGGGGTTAAGGTTAGGGTAGGGGTTAAGGATAGGGTTTAGGGTAGGGAACGTCCCAAGGATCTATTTTAGCAATGACCGATAAATCCACCCAGACTGCGCGCTCTCGCTCCAGGCTGAATGGCGTGCGTGTGTTATTGGCTATGTTGTCCAATTAGAAAGCAATTGGCGTGCATGGGTTATGCACTCAAACGTCTCTAACGATTACTTACTGTCAAACAACAGACATTTAATCAGACTTTTCAGAAGTAAACACATTTCCAAATTGGTTGGAATGATTGTTTAAGAATGGACAGGTCTACTCATCAGAAGTACATGTAGGCCAACATCAATAATGATTGTTGCAGAATGGACAGGTATTTGTATTTATTATGGATCCCCATTAGTTCCTGCCAAGCTGGCAGCTACTCTTCCTGGGGTCCAGCAAAAATAAGGCAGTTATACATTTTAAAAAACATTACAATACATTCACAACAGATTTCACAACACACTGTGTGCCCTCAGGCCCCTACTCTACTACCACATATCTATAACACAAAATCCATGTGTAAGTATTTGTATGCATGTGTCTGTGTCTATGTTTGTGTTGCTTCACATTCCCCGCTGTTCCATAAGGTGTATTTTTATCTGTTTTTTAAATCTGATTCTACTGCTTACATCAGTTATCCCTGATGTGGAATAGAGTTCCATGTAGTCATGGCTCTATGTAGTACTGTGCGCCTCCCATAGTCTGTTCTGGACTTGGGGACTGTGAAGAGACCTCTGGTGGCATGTCTTGTGGGGTATGCATTGGTCTCTGTGCTGTGTGCCAGTCGTTCAAACAGACAGCTCGGTGCATTCAACATGTCAATACCTCTCACAAATACAAGTAGTGATGAAGTCCATCTCTCCTCCACTTTGAGCCAGGAGAGATTGACATACATATTATTAATGTTAGCTCTCTGTGTACGTCCAAGGGCCAGCCGTGCTGCCCTGTTCTGAGCCAATTGCAAATAAGTCCCTCTTTGTGGCACCTGACCACACGACTGAACAGTAGTCCAGGTGTGACAAAACTAGAGCCTGTAGGACCTGCCTTGTTGATAGTGCTGTTAAGAAGGCAGAGCAGTGCTTTATTATGGACAGACTTCTCCCCATCCTAGCTACTGTTGTATCAATATGTTTTGACCATGACAGTTTACAATCCAAGGTTACTCCATGCAGTCGCTGTAGTAGCTGACGTGTATAGTGTTGAGTCATCCGCATACATAGACACACTGGTTCTACCTGGATTTTGTTGGAGAGGCTTGGAGAGGCTTCCATTAAATAACACCCTCTGTGTTCTGTTAGACAGGTAACTCTTCATCCACATTATAGCAGGGGGTGTAAAGCCATAACACATACGTTTGTCCAGCAGCAGACTATGATCGATAATGTCAAAAGCCACACTGAAGTCTAACAAAACAGCCCCCACAATCTTTTTATCATCAATTTCTCTCAGCCAATCATCAGTCATTTGTGTAAGTGCTGTGCTTGTTGAATGTCCTTCTCTATAATCATGCTGAAAGTTTGTTGTCAATTAGTTTACTGTAAAATAGCATTGTATCTGGTCAAACACAATTCTTTCCAATAGTTTACTAAGGGTTGGTAACAGGCTGATTGGTCGGCTATATGAGCCAATAAAGGGGGCTTTACTATCCTTAGATATGGCCAATAGGAGTGGTAATATCATAATAATATCTACTATTATCCTCAGTAATTTTCCATTCAAGTTGTCAGACCCCGGTGGCTTGTCATTGTTGATAGACAACAATAATTCTTTAACTTCTTCCACACTCACTTTACGGAATTCAAAAATTACAACGCTTGTCTTTCATAATTTGGTCAGATATACTTGGATGTGTAGTGTCAGTAATTGTTGATGGCATGTCATGCCTAAATTTGCTAATCTTGCCAATGAAAAAAACTTTTTGCCCAATATTTCATTTAAGGTGCTCCAACGCTTTTTAATATAATTCTTTATGTCATTTATCTTTGTTTCATAGTGTAGTTTATTCTTCTTTTTATTCAGTTTAGTCACATGATTTCTCAATTTGCAATAAGTTTGCCAATCGGTTGTGCAGCCAGACTTATTTGCCATTCCTTTTGCCTCATCCCTCTCAACCATACAATATTTCAATTCCTCCTCAATCCATGGGGATTTAACAGTTTCTACAGTCATTTTCTTAATGGGTGCATGCTTATTAGTAACTGGAATAAGCAATTTCATAAATGTGTCAAGGGCAACGTTTGTTTGTTCCTCATTAAACACCACGGACCAACAAACATTCTTTACATCAACAACATAGGAATCACTACAAAACGTATTGTATGACCTCTTATGCACAATATTAGGCCCAGCTTTTGGAACTTTGGTTTTCCTAGATATGGCTACTATATTGTGATCACTACATCCAATGGATTTGGTTACTGCTTTCAAACACATTTCTGCAACATTAGTAAAGATATGATCAATACATGTTGATGATTTAATTCCTGTACTATTTGTAACTACCCTGGTAGGTTGACTGATAACCTGAACCAGGTTGGCAGGCACTAGTTACAGTTTGAAGCTTTTCTCTTGAGTGGGCAGCCTGATGAAAGCCAGTCAATATTTAAATCACCCAGAAAATATACCCCTCTGTTGACATCACATATATTATCAATCATTTCACGCATGTTATCCAGATACTTAAATGTTAGCACTTGGTCTATAGCAGCTTAAATAATAAATAAATAATATGCCATTTAGCAGACGCTTTTATCCAAAGCAACTTACAGTCATGTGTGCATACATCTTTATGTATGGGTGGTCCTGGGGATCGAACCCACTACCCTGGCGTTACAAGCGCTGTGCTCTACCAGCTGAGCTACAGAGGACCACAGGAATGGGCTTTAGGTGAGGCAGATGAACCTGTAGCCATATTACATCAACAGTATTTAACATGAGATCCTCTCCAAGCTTTACAGGAATCTGGTTCTGAATATAAACAGCCACACCCCCACCCACCTTTGCCATTTCTGTATTTTCTGTAGATGTTATAACCATGTATTACTACCACTGTATCATCAAATGTTTTATCTAAGTGAGTTTCAGAGATAGTCAGAATATGAATCTCATCTGTTACTAGCAAATTATTGATTTAATGAACCTTGTTTCTTAAGCTACATATGTTAACGTGGGCTATTTTTAACACTTTTCTGGGATGCTTTATTATTCTTCTTGCTTTACTGGGAAGCTTAGCAGAGGTAGACATACTCTGGTTATTTTTATTAGTGCAGGGTGATCTGCACACAGTGGACTTCCTGCTAGGGCACACCGCCTCAGTGCTAACAGTATAACTCTGGTTCATAGGCACATGATTACTGCATACAATAGCTGTAGGATCAGCAGAGGCATTCAGGGCAGTAAGAGGGACATAAATTAGGTTACTTACATTGTGTCTTCCAACGCCCATAGGATAATGTACATTTCCTGAAGCATTATGACAACTCGACAACACAATGGTAGGGATTAAATGAGCTGGACATTGATAAGTCATTGTCTCAACGTAGCCTTATAATGCTGTGAAAGGATCCAGGAACCCAAATGATTTGGGTGGATCCCATCCTCCTTATAATACGAGCTTTGTTTCCAGAAGGTATCAAAATTGTAAATATATGTTACACCCACAGAGCTGCAATAGTCTCGTAGCCAGTTATGGAGGGCTAGACGTCTGCTGAACCGTTCAATGCCACGATTTAGGGAGGGCAGAGGGCCAGATATTATGGGGCGTTTGTTGGTGTCAAGTAGAGACCCAATCAGTTCTTTAAAATCCATCTTCAGCTGTTCTGAACTGCCCCTTCGTAATGTCATTCGACCCCACATCAGAAGTACACGTAGGCCAACATCAATAATGATGGTTGCAGAATGGACAGGTCTACTCACCAGAAGTAACATCAATATGCTGAAACGTTTTAATAGAGGCTTACAATGAATTAAAACATTAAATGGGGAATGATCTCCTTGTGGTGCCACGTGTTGTTCTGAATGATGACATTGAGGTGCACATTTTTATTTTCCAGCAAAAAAAAACATTTTTTTGTTCATCTTTCAAGTCAGATATAAATTATTTATATCAGAGATGTAAATACATGTGTAAACCACTGATTTGTTTAGTGAGTTTTACCCCAGTTGAATGTAGCCTAACTTATACAAACAAACTAAAAATACTTGTGTATACTACGTCACGCAACAACAGAAGTTTCACTTAGAATAGAATCTGATTTGCAGAGAGGAAGTCCTGTAGGCAATCATTAGCCCAAATCAACCTCATTCTAACCATGTGGCAGGGGGACAACCCTCTGCCATAGAAGCCATCTCTTTCAAACATTTAAATCTCATTTGAGTTCTGTTCCATTCAATCAGATATTTTATTTTATTTTATTTTTTCATTCAATGATTCTTGGTTGTGAAAATATTCAATTTATAATTCATAACCCCTTATTACAGTGGGGAAAAAATGTATTTAGTCAGCCACCAATTGTGCAAGTTCTCCCACTTAAAAAGATGAGAGAGGCCTGTAATTTTCATCATAGGTACACGTCAACTATGACAGACAAAATGAGATATTTTTTCTCCAGAAAATCACATTGTAGGATTTTTTATGAATTTATTTGCAAATTATGGTGGAAAATAAGTATTTGGTCAATAACAAAAATTTCTCAATAGTTTGTTATTTACCCTTTGTTGGCAATGACACAGGTCAAACGTTTTCTGTAAGTCTTCACAAGGTTTTCACACACTGTTGCTGGTATTTTGGCCCATTCCTCCATGCAGATCTCCTCTAGAGCAGTGATGTTTTGGGGCTGTCGCTGGGCAACACGGACTTTCAACTCCCTCCAAAGATATTCTATGGGGTTGAGATCTGGAGACTGGCTAGGCCACTCCAGGACCTTGAAATGCTTCTTACGAAGCCACTCCTTCGTTGCCCGGGCGGTGTGTTTGGGATCATTGTCATGCTGAAAGACCCAGCCACGTTTCATCTTCAATGCCCTTGCTGATGGAAGGAGGTTTTCACTCAAAATCTCACGATACATGGCCCCATTCATTCTTTCCTTTACACGGATCAGTCGTCCTGGTCCCTTTGCAGAAAAACAGCCCCAAAGCATGATGTTTCCACCCCCATGCTTCACAGTAGGTATGGTGTTCTTTGGATGCAACTCAGCATTCTTTGTCCTCCAAACACGACGAGTTGAGTTTTTACCAAAAAGTTATATTTTGGTTTCATCTGACCATATGACATTCTCCCAATCCTCTTCTGGATCATCCAAATGCACTCTAGCAAACTTCAGACGGGCCTGGACATGTACTGGCTTAAGCAGGGTGACACGTCTGGCACTGCAGGATTTGAGTCCCTGGCGGCGTAGTGTGTTACTGATGGTAGGCTTTGTTACTTTGGTCCCAGCTCTCTGCAGGTCATTCACTAGGTCCCCCCGTGTGGTTCTGGGATTTTTGCTCACCGTTCTTGTGATCATTTTGACCCCACGGGGTGAGATCTTGCGTGGAGCCCCAGATCGAGGGAGATTATCAGTGGTCTTGTATGTCTTCCATTTCCTAATAATTGCTCCCACAGTTGATTTCTTCAAACCAAGCTGCTTACCTATTGCAGATTCAGTCTTCCCAGCCTGGTGCAGGTCTACAATTTTGTTTCTGGTGTCCTTTGACAGCTCTTTGGTCTTGGCCATAGTGGAGTTTGGAGTGTGACTGTTTGAGGTTGTGGACAGGTGTCTTTTATACTGATAACAAGTTCAAACAGGTGCCATTAATACAGGTAACGAGTGGAGGACAGAGGAGCCTCTTAAAGAAGAAGTTACAGGTCTGTGAGAGCCAGAAATCTTGCTTGTTTGTAGGTGACCAAATACTTATTTTACACCATAATTTGCAAATAAATTCATAAAAAATCCTACAATGTGATTTTCTGGATTTTTTTTTCTCAATTTGTCTGTCATAGTTGACGTGTACCTATGATGAAACTTACAGGCCTCTCTCATCTTTTTAAGTGGGAGAACTTGCACAATTGATGGCTGACTAAATACTTTTTTCCCCCACTGTACATCATAGTTGATTGGTGTGAGAGAGGACCGACATGTTAGTCACGATCATGTAGAAATAGCAGGAAGGAGAGGGAAGCAAGGAATACATAGGGTGTCCATGGGACTCGTTTACAAGTAATGGTCCAAGCAGAGAGAGGGATAGGGTGTTGGAAGGTGCTGGTCCAAGCAGAGAGAGGGATAGGGGGTTGCAAGGTGCTGGTCCAAGCAGAGAGAGGGAAAGGTGGTTGGAAGGTGCTGGTCCAAGCAGAGAGAGGGATAGGGGGTTGGGAGGTGCTGGTCCAACCAGAGAGAGGGATAGGGGGTTGGAAGGTGCTGGTCCAAGCAGGGAGAGGGATAGGGGGTTGGAAGGTGCTGGTCCAAGCAGAGAGAGGGATAGGGGGTTGGAAGGTGCTGGTCCAAGCAGAGAGAGGGAGAGGGGGTTGGAAGGTGCTGGTCCAAGCAGAGAGAGGGATAGGGGGTTGCAAGGTGCTGGTCCAAGCAGAGAGAGGGAAAGGTGGTTGGAAGGTGCTGGTCCAAGCAGAGAGAGGGATAGGGGGTTGGGAGGTGCTGGTCCAACCAGAGAGAGGGATAGGGGGTTGGAAGGTGCTGGTCCAAGCAGAGAGAGGGATAGGGGGTTGGAAGGTGCTGGTCCAAGCAGAGAGAGGGATAGGGGGTTGGAAGGTGCTGGTCCAAGCAGGGAGAGGGATAGGGGGTTGGGAGGTGCTGGTCCAAGCAGAGAGAGGGAAAGGGGGTTGGAAGGTGCTGGTCCAAGCAGAGAGAGGGATAGGGGGTTGGAAGGTGCTGGTCCAAGCAGAGAGAGGGATAGGGGGTTGGAAGGTGCTGGTCCAAGCAGAGAGAGGGATAGGGGGTTGGAAGGTGCTGGTCCAAGCAGGGAGAGGGATAGGGGGTTGGAAGGTGCTGGTCCAAGCAGGGATAGGGGGTTGGAAGGTGAGGTACAAGAAAGGAAAGGGTGAGAGGGGTGAGGTCAATGATGCTGTTGGAACACAGTGGAGGGTATTTGAGATGAGATGTGTTATAGGATTGGTGAATCATAAAGCAACTTAGACTGATAGAATAAACCAGTCATCCAATGTGTTGCCATTGGGCCACTCACTACTCCAATGTGTTGCCATTGGGCCACTCACTACTCCAATGTGTTGCCATTGGGCCACTCACTACTCCAATGTGTTACCATTGGGCCACTCACTACTCCAATGTGTTGCCATTGGGCCACTCACTACTCCAATGTGTTACCATTGGGCCACTCACTACTCCAATGTGTTACCATTGGGCCACTCACTAATCCAATGTGTTGCCATTGGGCCACTCACTACTCCAATGTGTTGCTATTGGGCCACTCACTACTCCAATGTGTTGCCATTGGGCCACTCACTACTCCAATGTGTTGCCATTGGGCCACTCACTACTCCAATGTGTTGCCATTGGGCCACTCACTACTCCAATGTGTTGCCATTGGGCCACACACTACTCCAATGTGTTGCCATTGGGCCACACACTACTCCAATGTGTTGCCATTGGGCCACACACTACTCCAATGTGTTGCCATTGGGCCACTCACTACTCCAATGTGTTGCCATTGGGCCACTCACTACTCCAATGTGTTACCATTGGGCCACTCACTACTCCAATGTGTTGCCATTGGGCCACTCACTACTCCAATGTGTTGCCATTGGGCCACTCACTACTCCAATGTGTTGCCATTGGGCCACTACTCCAATGTGTTGCCATTGGGCCACTCACTACTCCAATGTGTTGCCATTGGGCCACTCACTACTCCAATGTGTTGCCATTGGGCCACTCACTACTCCAATGTGTTGCCATTGGGCCACTCACTACTCCAATGTGTTACCATTGGGCCACACACTACTCCAATGTGTTACCATTGGGCCACACACTACTCCAATGTGTTACCATTGGGCCACACACTACTCCAATGTGTTACCATTGGGCCACTCACTGCACACTACTCCAATGTGTTACCATTGGGCCACTCACTGCACACTACTCCAATGTGTTACTATTGGGCCACACACTACTCCAATGTGTTACCATTGGGCCACACACTACTCCAATGTGTTACCATTGGGCCACTCACTGCACACTACTCCAATGTGTTACCATTGGGCCACACACTACTCCAATGTGTTACTATTGGGCCACTCACTACTCCAATGTGTTACCATTGGGCCACACACTACTCCAATGTGTTACCGTTGGGCCACACACTACTCCAATGTGTTACTATTGGGCCACTCACTACTCCAATGTGTTACCATTGGGCCACTCACTACTCCAATGTGTTACCATTTGGACACTCACTGCACACTACTCCAATGTGTTACCATTGGGCCACTCACTACTCCAATGTGTTACCATTGGGCCACACACTACTCCAATGTGTTACTATTGGGCCACACACTACTCCAATGTGTTACCATTGGGCCACACACTACTCCAATGTGTTACTATTGGGCCACTCACTACTCCAATGTGTTACCATTGGGCCACACACTACTCCAATGTGTTACTATTGGGCCACTCACTACTCCAATGTGTTACTATTGGGCCACTCACTACTCCAATGTGTTACCATTGGGCCACACACTACTCCAATGTGTTACCATTGGGCCACACACTACTCCAATGTGTTACTATTGGGCCACTCACTACTCCAATGTGTTACCATTGGGCCACTCACTACTCCAATGTGTTACCATTGGGCCACTCACTACTCCAATGTGTTACCATTGGGCCACTCACTACTCCAATGTGTTACCATTGGGCCACTCACTACTCCAATGAGTTACCATTGGGCCACACACTACTCCAATGTGTTACCATTGGGCCACTCACTACTCCAATGAGTGTTTGCACCAGTGCTAACACATCTGGAAGAGGCCATCACGCTCTAATCTGTGAGGTCAAAGGTCAGCCATACATCCCTCCATCCGTGCAGGTGCCTACCAATCTCCTGGTTAACTAACCCTATACTGGGCCTGCTAATAACTGAAGGTATGTTTGTAGATATAAGTTCCATAACAAATAGTTGGCAGATGTTATCAGTGTTACAATGTTACAGAGGATCTGAACCAGTTTAAAGTCAAACGATTAAACTTGGTCTTGTACACCTGGGGCTGAACAAATCCATATTCACACGTGTTGTACACCTAGGGCTGAACAAATACATATTCACACGTGTTGTACACCTAGAGCTGAACAAATACATATTCAGACGTGTTGTACACCTAGGACTGAACAAATACATATTCACACGTGTTGTACACCTAGGACTGAACAAATACATATTCACACGTGTTGTACACCTAGGACTGAACAAATACATATTCACACGTGTTGTACACCTAGGGTTGAACAAATACATATTCACACGTGTTGTACACCTAGGGTTGAACAAATACATATTCACACGTGTTGTACATCTAGGGCTGAACAAATACATATTCAGACGTGCATGTAGAACTAATCAACAAAATTGGATTTGTGCAACCTACACAGGAAACAATCTGTCCCTTAGAGCTGGTGAGGCTTGCTCCGATTCTCAAGGACGGCACTTGTTGTGAACAGCTACTTGTTCCCCTGCATAATGACAGGTCTCGTAGTCCTGCTAAAGATGGGGGCGGAGAAGAGGAGGGGAGCTGTGTTTGTCCATGTAAAATGTGATCCAGATAATAGTATTTTCATCAAAAGGCAGCAATTACATTCATTAGAGGTCTGGCAGGCAGCAGTAATTAGGAAACGAATGGTTGTGGGAATGAAAAGGATAGTATGCAATTTTTTTTTTATTCTAACCCTGGTCTCTTGTTAAAATTGGATCAAATGTAGACAGACAGAACTAAATTATACATCCCAAAGTCCTTCCTCACCACCTCTCCATAGTAACGAGGGTTGTGAAGACCGACTGTTACTATAGCTACATTTATTCATGAAGTGAAATGACCCCCTCTCTGAAGAGCCGTTATACCTTCTGGTGATAAATTAGATAAACCTTCCATTTGAGATTGAAACAAGCTGTCAAGCATCTTAAAACGAAAATGTTTACACCCTTTGAAATGGTAATAATTATGTTTTGTGCTAAAATAATGCAAACAACTTAAACGTTGAACAGTTTATAGACACAAGCATTTTAATTCAGCATCTTTAAATCTTAATTAGAGTAAGTGGATCCCCAGAGAGACTATATAGGTTTTAATATCCATCCTCTCTGGTGTGATGCCGCATGGGAAGATCTGTGTCGCTCTGAGGTGGAGAATTATAATGAATTCATTAATACATATTTGGCTTAGTTCATGGCCATTACATTAATCAAAACAACTATTTTATCTCCCTCAACCTATATCTGATCTCTGAGCACAGAAGACACCATCAAGTCATGTAGCTAGACTGGAGACCCCATCAAGTCATGTAGCTAGACTGGAGACACCATCAAGTCATGTAGCTAGACTGGAGACACCATCAAGTCATGTAGCTAGACTGGAGACACCATCAAGTCATGTAGCTAGACTGGAGACACCATCAAGTCATGTAGCTAGACTGGAGACACCATCAAGTCATGTAGCTAGACTGGAGACACCATCAAGTCATGTAGCTAGACTGGAGACACCATCAAGTCATGTAGCTAGACTGGAGACACCATCAAGTCATGTAGCTAGACTGGAGACACCATCAAGTCATGTAGCTAGATTAAAGACATAATAAAGTAATGTAGCTAGACTGAATCAACTTAGTCAGTGATGAATGTTGATTTGCTCTGTCGAACAGATATTATTACTGGTTGATAGCTGATATCGGTCCACCATTTTATGTACATGTACTAACTATGCTGTCTGGGGAGAGAACAACAGCCCTTGTATTGTATGGACAGGACCGTGTCCTACAGAAATCTAATCAATCTTATTTATATAATAATAATAATATAATATGCCATTTAGCAGATGCTTTTATCCAAAGCGACTTACAGTCATGTGCGCATACATTTTTACGTATGGGTGGTCCCGGGGATCGAACCCACTACCCTGGCGTTACAAGCGCCGTGCTCTACCGATTGAGCTACAGAGGACAAACCGCTCCTGAGTGAATTATTTAATGAGTTCTCTTTAGTCTGAAACCAGAGCGTAATTAAATTGCAATAAAATAACATTAGGGCTGACAGGGCTATTAGGAAGTTGTTGTAATTTACTGCTCTTTGGGGTTCCTGTCCGGGGCTTCTACTGCGACTAACAACCCTCACCTCCCAGACTCAGAAAACCAAGGAAATGTCTGCCATCTAGTGGCTGAAAAACAGACTTGCTAGGAGTTAGGCTTTGCGTGGGGCGTTGATACCTTCGCTGTAGCCTTGGAAGCACAGGCTTTGCTCACTTCGAAAACGAGATTTAGAAGGACAGCTTCACAATAATACCCTTAAGCTGCAATAAGACGCAAGATCATTAAAACACTTATTTAATATTTATTAGTATTGTCCAAAGAAGTTCATGTAGACAATCTCTTTTTAGTTCTGTGAAACTAATTCCCCAGACATCTTTAAAATAAAGTAGAATGCTGAAAGAAAGAAAGCTCTGACAGCGTGGACCTACTCCACCAAGTAAACATGGTTACCATGACAAAGTAGATCCCCAAAACCCCCCCACCAAACAGGCTACACAACCACAGAAAGACTTCATCTAACGGAGGCACGAGGTTCATTTCAGATCTTATGGCGTTACAAAATCCACACACACTATGCTGGGATAAAAAGGCACTGATTTGTTGATTTGAAATGAGACCATTCAATCAGATAATAGTTCTACTAATACTGTGGTAATAACATGATGGATTCTTATTACTTTGAAAAGCACAAAGCTACTGAGGTGGAAGATTCTGAAAGAGCCATGGAAGTGGGGGAAAACAGTTGAAAACACTTAACAATACCAACGTTTCAATATCTACAGGTCTGGAAACAGTTGAAAACATTTAACAATACCAACGTTTCAATATCTACAGGTCTGGAAACAGTTGAAAACACTTAACACTACCAACACCAGAGCTACGTTTCACTATCTACAGGTCTGGAAACAGTAACCATTAAATCTATCCATAGTGGAAAGCAACAGATGCATTGACTAACTGTTACACGGTTATGGAACATCCTCTAGTACTGCAGTCAGCTACACAGTGGTTTAAACAGGAGCGCTACAGTATTGATCAGTCCACTCTAAGGGCCGTATTCCGTCTGGGATCGCTGAAGCGGTACAGATTGCGTGATAGAAAATGTAGATTGAGTCGAGATATGCAGCGTTTACAGTGAATGCATTCTCCACTAAACGGGGGAACATTGCCTTAACATTTCAAATCATGCTGGAGCGTTGAACTCCCGCGATACGGATTGAATTTAGGAGCCCTAAATCCCACAACAGTCCAACAACGAGTGATAAAACCAAATGGGTCACAAAGAGGAGTGTGTAACGGTCAGTCTCCATGATGGGGATCCAGCCAGGTCAGTCTCCATGATGGGGATCCAGCCAGGTCTGTCTCCATGATGGGGATCCAGCCAGACCAGGTCAAGAGGTCAGGTCAGTCTCCATGATGGGGATCCAGCCAGACCAGGTCAGGAGGTCAGGTCAGTCTCCATGATGGGGATCCAGCCAGGTCAGTCTCCATGATGGGGATCCAGCCAGGTCAGTCTCCATGATGGGGATCCAGCCAGGTCAGTCTCCATGATGGGGATCCAGCCAGACCAGGTCAGGAGGTCAGGTCAGTCTCCATGATGGGGATCCAGCCAGGTCAGTCTCCATGATGGGGATCCAGCCAGGTCAGTCTCCATGATGGGGATCCAGCCAGACCAGGTCAGGAGGTCAGTAGTCATACTCCTGGTCTATAAACTTGGCCATGGTGGACAGCTGGATGTTGGTTGTGCCCTCATAAATGGTCCCTGTACAGTTACAAACATGGAAAAACAGCTTATGACAATTACACCATCCTGGAATAGGAGATTATAGATTACATGTTATTAGCGATGTCCACTAATTCCACCAAGAATGAAAATTGAGTTTTCCTAAAAATCAGTGGGTACTGGACAAAGGAGAAACAGTTAACTTAAGACTGTCTAACTGCAACTCGATCTGCCAAAATATCTGCCATCAACAGCCAAAGTGGAACCAACCGATGAAAGCAAAAGTGTCATTGTGTGGTAAAAGCTTCCTGGGTCGTACCCTGGTTGAATGGCCCTCTGTCTCTCTCTGGGTGCATCCCAAATGGAACCCTATCCTCCATATAGTGCACTACTTTAGACCGGTGCTGCGGTCAAAACAGATGCACTAAATATGGTTTAAGATGCCATTTTGGACGCACCCTCTCTCTCCTCGCACACCAAGGTCAGATCAGACAGAGGAATTCCTATAGGGTCAGATTACCACGCCTCCTGTATAGCACAGCACCACCCCCTCCCCACTCCACCTTGCTGAGGCCCAATAACTAGCTAGCTAACTGGAGTCATGACCTTCCTAAACACCACCCCCTCCCCACTCCACCTTGCTGAGGCCCAATAACTAGCTAGCTAACTGGAATTATGACCTTCCTAAACACCACCCCCTCCCCACTCCACCTTGCTGAGGCCCAATAACTAGCTAGCTAACTGGAGTCATGACCTTCCTAAACACCACCCCCTCCCCACTCCACCTTGCTGAGGCCCAATAACTAGCTAGCTAACTGGAGTCATGACCTTCCTAAACACCACCCCCTCCCAACTCCACCTTGCTGAGGCCCAATAACTAGCTAGCTAACTGGAGTCATGACGTTCCTAAACACCACCCCCTCCCCACTCCACCTTGCTGAGGCCCAATAACTAGCTAGCTAACTGGAGTCATGACCTTCCTAAACACCACCCCCTCCCCACTCCACCTTGCTGAGGCCCAATAACTAGCTAGCTAACTGGAGTCATGACCTTCCTAAACACCACCCCCTCCCCACTCCACCTTGCTGAGGCCCAATAACTAGCTAGCTAACTGGAGTCATGACCTTCCTAAACACCACCCCCTCCCTACTCCACCTTGCTGAGGCCCAATAACTAGCTAGCTAACTGGAGTCATGACCTTCCTAAACACCACCCCCTCCCCACTCCACCTTGCTGAGGCCCAATAACTAGCTAGCTAACTGGAGTCATGACCTTCCTAAACACCACCCCCTCCCCACTCCACCTTTGCTGAGGCCCAATAACTAGCTAGCTAACTGGAGTCATGACCTTCCTAAACACCACCCCCTCCCCACTCCACCTTGCTGAGGCCCAATAACTAGCTAGCTAACTGGAGTCATGACCTTCCTAAACACCACCCCCTCCCCACTCCACCTTGCTGAGGCCCAATAACTAGCTAGCTAACTGGAGTCATGACCTTCCTAAACACCACCCCCTCCCAACTCCACCTTGCTGAGGCCCAATAACTAGCTAGCTAACTGGAGTCATGACGTTCCTAAACACCACCCCCTCCCCACTCCACCTTGCTGAGGCCCAATAACTAGCTAGCTAACTGGAGTCATGACCTTCCTAAACACCACCCCCTCCCCACTCCACCTTGCTGAGGCCCAATAACTAGCTAGCTAACTGGAGTCATGACCTTCCTAAACACCACCCCCTCCCTACTCCACCTTGCTGAGGCCCAATAACTAGCTAGCTAACTGGAGTCATGACCTTCCTAAACACCACCCCCTCCCCACTCCACCTTGCTGAGGCCCAATAACTAGCTAGCTAACTGGAGTCATGACCTTCCTAAACACCACCCCCTCCCCACTCCACCTTTGCTGAGGCCCAATAACTAGCTAGCTAACTGGAGTCATGACCTTCCTAAACACCACCCCCTCCCCACTCCACCTTGCTGAGGCCCAATAACTAGCTAGCTAACTGGAGTCATGACCTTCCTAAACACCACCCCCTCCCCACTCCACCTTGCTGAGGCCCAATAACTAGCTAGCTAACTGGAGTCATGACCTTCCTAAACACCACCCCCTCCCCACTCCACCTTGCTGAGGCCCAATAACTAGCTAGCTAACTGGAATTATGACGTTCCTAAACACCACCCCCTCCCCACTCCACCTTGCTGAGGCCCAATAACTAGCTAGCTAACTGGAGTCATGACCTTCCTAAACACCACCCCCTCCCCACTCCACCTTGCTGAGGCCCAATAACTAGCTAGCTAACTGGAGTCATGACCTTCCTAAACACCACCCCCTCCCCACTCCACCTTGCTGAGGCCCAATAACTAGCTAGCTAACTGGAGTCATGACCTTCCTAAACACCACCCCCTCCCCACTCCACCTTGCTGAGGCCCAATAACTAGCTAGCTAACTGGAGTCATGACGTTCCTAAACACCACCCCCTCCCCACTCCACCTTGCTGAGGCCCAATAACTAGCTAGCTAACTGGAGTCATGACCTTCCTAAACACCACCCCCTCCCCACTCCACCTTGCTGAGGCCCAATAACTAGCTAGCTAACTGGAGTCATGACGTTCCTAAACACCACCCCCTCCCCACTCCACCTTGCTGAGGCCCAATAACTAGCTAGCTAACTGGAGTCATGACGTTCCTAAACACCACCCCCTCCCCACTCCACCTTGCTGAGGCCCAATAACTAGCTAGCTAACTGGAGTCATGACGTTCCTAAACACGACCTCACAGAGTCATGTTACCCCCGGGTTGCATAGCAACAGTACAGGATCGCTTTGGAAGTAGCCATGGAAACGTACCTATTTTACAATCTCTGTAGTATTTCTCAATAGGGTAGTCTTTGGTGAAGCCTACCCCTCCCATCCACTCTATGCATTTTGATGTGGTCAACGTTGCGACCTAATTCATGGAGGAAGGAACAATAAAACATATTGTTAAACACAAACACTGTGATGCTGTGGTATGAAATAGTTGGATTTGCACCATTCATTCCCTCTATTAGAAGAGAGCAGGGTTCTGACACAGGACCAGTCTAGTGATTATACTCCTACTCTGAGAATAATGGGCCTACTTCTCTACATTCAGCTCACCTCTGAGGTGAAGTACTTGGCCATGCAGGCCTCCTTGATGAAGGGTCTTCCTGCCTCCTTCAGCCGGGCAGCGTTGTAGGTCAGCAGCCTGGCAGCCTCTATCTGGGTGGCTACATGGGCAATCTGGTGCTGCATGGCCTGCAACACATTATAGAACATCCTTTAGATGTGGGCTATCTGGTGCTGCATGGCCTGCAACACATTATAGAACATCCTTTAGATGTGGGCAATCTGGTGCTGCATGGCCTGCAACACATTATAGAACATCCTTTAGATGTGGGCTATCTGGTGCTGCATGGCCTGCAACACATTATAGAACATCCTTTAGATGTGGGCAATCTGGTGCTGCATGGCCTGCAACACATTATAGAACATCCTTTAGATGTGGGCTATCTGGTGCTGCGTGGCCTGCAACACATTATAGAACATCCTTTAGATGTGGGCAATCTGGTGCTGCATGGCCTGCAACACATTATAGAACATCCTTTAGATGTGGGCTATCTGGTGCTGCAACACATTATAGAACATCCTTTAGATGTGGGCAATCTGGTGCTGCATGGCCTGCAACACATTATAGAACATCCTTTAGATGTGGGCTATCCGGTGCTGCGTGGCCTGCAACACATTATAGAACATCCTTTAGATGTGGGCAATCTGGTGCTGCATGGCCTGCAACACATTATAGAACATCCTTTAGATGTGGGCAATCTGGTGCTGCGTGGCCTGCAACACATTATAGAACATCCTTTAGATGTGGGCAATCTGGTGCTGCGTGGCCTGCAACACATTATAGAACATCCTTTAGATGTGGGCTATCCGGTGCTGCGTGGCCTGCAACACATTATAGAACATCCTTTAGATGTGGGCTATCTGGTGCTGCAACACATTATAGAACATCCTTTTAGATGTGGGCAATCCGGTGCTGCGTGGCCTGCAACACATTATAGAACATCCTTTAGATGTGGGCTATCCGGTGCTGCGTGGCCTGCAACACATTATAGAACATCCTTTAGATGTGGGCTATCCGGTGCTGCGTGGCCTGCAACACATTATAGAACATCCTTTAGATGTGGGCTATCCGGTGCTGCGTGGCCTGCAACACATTATAGAACATCCTTTAGATGTGGGCTATCCGGTGCTGCGTGGCCTGCAGCACATTATAGAACATCCTTTAGATGTGGGCTATCCGGTGCTGCAACACATTATAGAACATCCTTTAGATGTGGGCTATCCGGTGCTGCAACACATTATAGAACATCCTTTAGATGTGGGCTATCAGGTGCTGCGTGGCCTGCAACACATTATAGAACATCCTTTAGATGTGGGCTATCCGGTGCTGCGTGGCCTGCAACACATTATAGAACATCCTTTAGATGTGGGCTATCTGGTGCTGCAACACATTATAGAACATCCTTTAGATGTGGGCTATCCGGTGCTGCAACACATTATAGAACATCCTTTAGATGTGGGCTATCCGGTGCTGCAACACATTATAGAACATCCTTTAGATGTGGGCTATCCGGTGCTGCGTGGCCTGCAACACATTATAGAACATCCTTTAGATGTGGGCTATCTGGTGCTGCGTGGCCTGCAACACATTATAGAACATCCTTTAGATGTGGGCTATCCGGTGCTGCGTGGCCTGCAACACATTATAGAACATCCTTTAGATGTAGGCTATCCGGTGCTGCAACACATTATAGAACATCCTTTAGATGTGGGCTATCCGGTGCTGCAACACATTATAGAACATCCTTTAGATGTGGGCTATCTGGTGCTGCAACACATTATAGAACATCCTTTAGATGTGGGCTATCTGGTGCTGCAACACATTATAGAACATCCTTTAGATGTGGGCTATCCGGTGCTGCGTGGCCTGCAACACATTATAGAACATCCTTTAGATGTGGGCTATCCGGTGCTGCAACACATTATAGAACATCCTTTAGATGTGGGCTATCTGGTGCTGCAACACATTATAGAACATCCTTTAGATGTGGGCTATCTGGTGCTGCAACACATTATAGAACATCCTTTAGATGTGGGCTATCTGGTGCTGCAACACATTATAGAACATCCTTTAGATGTGGGCTATCTGGTGCTGCAACACATTATAGAACATCCTTTAGATGTGGGCTATCTGGTGCTGCAACACATTATAGAACATCCTTTAGATGTGGGCTATCTGGTGCTGCAACACATTATAGAACATCCTTTAGATGTGGGCTATCTGGTGCTGCAACACATTATAGAACATCCTTTAGATGTGGGCTATCTGGTGCTGCGTGGCCTGCAACACATTATAGAACATCCTTTAGATGTGGGCAATCTGGTGCTGCAACACATTATAGAACATCCTTTAGATGTGGGCTATCCGGTGCTGCATGGCCTGCAACACATTATAGAACATCCTTTAGATGTGGGCTATCTGGTGCTGCGTGGCCTGCAACACATTATAGAACATCCTTTAGATGTGGGCAATCTGGTGCTGCAACACATTATAGAACATCCTTTAGATGTGGGCAATCTGGTGCTGCATGGCCTGTAACACATTATAGAACATCCTTTAGATGTGGGCAATCTGGTGCTGCATGGCCTGCAACACATTATAGAACATCCTTTAGATGTGGGCAATCTGGTGCTGCATGGCCTGTAACACATTATAGAACATCCTTTAGATGTGGGCAATCTGGTGCTGCATGGCCTGTAACACATTATATAAGCATCATGCTCAGTTGGTAGAGCATGGTGCTTGCAATGCCAGGGCCATGGGTTCGATACCCGCTGGGGCCAGCCAGGCTAAAAGGTATGCAGGCATGACTGTAAGTGGCTTTGGATAAAAGCGTCCGCTAAATGGCCTCTATTATATTAAAACAGAGCACAATGGAGGCTTTTAAAATAAGCACAAAGATTAGTTTTATAAAAGCCAGTAAGCCACACACTGGTAATAGCAGCAACGCCTACAAGTGCGGAAACATGAATGTGACGACCGAGAAATTGATAAAATGTTTTAATGAATATATGTTTTACCTGGAAGTCGAAGATGCGTTTGCCAAACTGAACCCTCTGTCTGGTGTAGGGAACGGCCTGGTCGAAGCAGCCCTGAGCCAGTCCCAGCATCTGGGCAGCGATCCCAATCCTGCCTTCATTCAGCATGCCGATGGCGTACTTGTATCCGTGGCCGATCTGACCCAAGATGTTCTTCTCAGGAACCTTCAACAAATCAGAATCACCTTTATTTGCAAAGCACATTTCCACATACCCAGAAGTTGAAGTGTTGGTGCCAGCAATAGAAAATAATATTAGGGCTGTCCCAAACTAAAAAACAACCTTGGTTGACCAAGAGTCCGCTGTTCTTTCGACCAATCCATTGGTTGAAATGTGAAAACGTGTATTTTTTTTCCATATATAGTCACACCCCTTCTGTTTTAATAAAATCAACTATATGCACTGAGCTTGTCTGATGCTTTAAGCGCTCCGTTTGATGAAATAATTAAAAAGACACACAGATGACTGAAGCGGGAGCCTGACGGACCACCGCGCTGTGTAAAACCATAAAAGGCAGCGAGTGCCTGTGTGACTGGAGCACGTTGTCTCGCTCTCCTCCCTGCTGCAGCGACCAGGCGCCACTATAGAGTTTATCACCGTGGTGCTGAAGCCTCGCTCTCCTCCCTGCTGCAGCGACCAGGCGCCACTATAGAGTTTATCACCGTGGTTCCTCCCTGCTGCAGCGACCAGGCGCCACTATAGAGTTTATCACCGTGGTTCCTCCCTGCTGCAGCGACCAGGCACCACTATAGAGTTTATCACCATGGTGCTGAAGCCTCGCTCTCCTCCCTGCTGCAGCAACCAGGCGCCACTATAGAGTTTATCACCGTGGTTCCTCCCTGCTGCAGCGACCAGGCGCCACTATAGAGTTTATCACCGTGGTTCCTCCCTGCTGCAGCGACCAGGCACCACTATAGAGTTTATCACCGTGGTGCTGAAGCCTCGCTCTCCTCCCTGCTGCAGCGACCAGGCGCCACTATAGAGTTTATCACCGTGGTTCCTCCCTGCTGCAGCGACCAGGCGCCACTATAGAGTTTATCACCGTGGTGCTGAAGCCTCGCTCTCCTCCCTGCTGCAGCGACCAGGCGCCACTATAGAGTTTATCACCGTGGTTCCTCCCTGCTGCAGCGACCAGGCGCCACTATAGAGTTTATCACCGTGGTTCCTCCCTGCTGCAGCGACCAGGCGCCACTATAGAGTTTATCACCGTGGTTCCTCCCTGCTGCAGCGACCAGGCACCACTATAGAGTTTATCACCGTGGTTCCTCCCTGCTGCAGCGACCAGGCGCCACTATAGAGTTTATCACCGTGGTTCCTCCCTGCTGCAGCGACCAGGCGCCACTATAGAGTTTATCACCGTGGTTCCTCCCTGCTGCAGCGACCAGGCGCCACTATAGAGTTTATCACCGTGGTGCCGAAGCTGCTACATCATTACAGCCATTTCTAGGTTTCTTACTTGTTGTTTCTCCGACTGAGAAGTTCTGTTACTAAATCCGTCTACTGGCCGTCTAAATCCATCTACTCCCTCAACCCTTGCTCTCTTTACGTGACCAATAGGGCCTGACTAAATCCGTCTACTCCCTCAACCCTTGCTCTCTTTACGTGACCAATAGGGCCTGACTAAATCCGTCTACTCCCTCAACCCTTGCTCTCTTTACGTGACCAATAGGGCCTGACTAAATCCGTCTACTCCCTCAACCCTTGCTCTCTTTACGTGACCAATAGGGCCTGACTAAATCCGTCTACTCCCTCAACCCTTGTTCTCTTGACGTGACCAATAGGGCCTGACTAAATCCGTCTACTCCCTCAACCCTTGCTCTCTTTACGTGACCAATAGGGCCTGACCTATAGCCGATCATAAATCACTATAAGTTGGTTGTAACAAACTCCGAACACCCCGACACATTGACAGCAAAATGGAGGATGTGAATAATAAACTTGAAAACAGGGGGAATGTTTACTGGTTGCTCAGGAGGGAAAGGGGAAGTCACATCTGATTTAGTTGAGGAAACTACTGGAGATCAAGAAAAAGGCCCAACAGGTTAGATTACAATAATATTATTATTATTATTATTATTATTATTATTATTATTATTATTATTATTATTATTATCTGACCATTTGGAACACTGTCAACAACACTAACACAATAAGCTACCAGAGAGTCTGTTCTAATGGAATTGTTTTTGTAAAAGCCTTTATTACTAAAACATTGCTGACATATTGCAGTTTCATTATTCAAGGCTCCCTTTGTTATTTCATTTAAAAACTACAATGCTTGATTGCATTTCTAAAGCATGAATGACTCGTATGTTGGGATGACATGAACAAATTAATGATTGATACAGTAGCCCATATATATATATATATATATATATATATATATATATATATATATATATGTGGGGAGAACAAGTATTTGATACACTGCCGATTTTGCAGGTTTTCCTACTTACAAAGCATGTAGAGGTCTGTAATTTGTATCATAGGTACACTTCAACTGTAAGAGACGGAATCTAAAACAAAAATCCAGAAAATCACATTGTATGATTTTTAAGTAATTAATTTGCATTTTATTGCATGACATAAGTATTTGATACATCAGAAAAGCAGAACTTAATATTTGGTACAGAAACCTTTGTTTGCAATTACAGAGATCATATGTTTCCTGTAGGTCTTGACCAGGTTTGCACACACTGCAGCAGGGATTTTGGCCCACTCCTCCATACAGACCTTCTCCAGATCCTTCAGGTTTCGGGGCTGTCGCTGGGCAATACGGACTTTCAGCTCCCTCCAAAGATTTTCTATTGGGTTCAGGTCTGGAGACTGGCTAGGCCACTTCAGGACCTTGAGATGCTTCTTACGGAGCCACTCCTTAGTTGCCCTGGCTGTGTGTTTCGGGTCGTGGTCATGCTGGAAGACCCAGCCACGACCCATCTTCAATGCTCTTACTGAGGGAAGGAGGTTGTTGGCCAAGATCTCGCGATACATGGCCCCATCCATCCTCCCCTCAATACGGTGCAGTCGTCATGTCCCCTTTGCAGAAAAGCATCCCCAAAGAATGATGTTTCCACCTCCATGCTTCACGGTTGGGATGGTGTTCTTGGGGTTGTACTCATCCTTCTTCTTCCTCCAAACACGGCGAGTGGAGTTTAGACCAAAAAGCTCTATTTCTGTCTCATCAGACCACATGACCTTCTCCCATTCCTCCTCTGGATCATCCAGATGGTCATTGGCAAACTTCAGACGGGCCTGGACATGCGCTGGCTTGAGCAGGGGGACCTTGCGTGCGCTGCAGGATTTTAATCCATGACGGCGTAGTGTGTTACTAATGGTTTTCTTTGAGACTGTGGACCCAGCTCTCTTCAGGTCATTGACCAGTTCCTGCCGTGTAGTTCTGGGCTGATTCCTCACCTTCCTCATGATCATTGATGCCCCACGAGGTGAGATCTTGCATGGAGCCCCAGACCGAGGGTGATTGACCGTCATCTTGAACTTCTTCCATTTTCTAATAATTGCGCCAACAGTTGTTGCCTTCTCACCAAGCTGCTTGCCTATTGTCCTGTAGCCCATCCCAGCCTTGTGCAGGTCTACAATTGTATCCCTGATGTCCTTACACAGCTCTCTGGTCTTGGCCATTGTGGAGAGGTTGGAGTCTGTTTGATTGAGTGTGTGGACAGGTGTCTTTTATACAGGTAACGAGTTCAAACAGGTGCAGTTAATACAGGTAATGAGTGGAGAACAGGAGGGCTTCTTAAAGAAAAACTAACAGGTCTGTGAGAGCCGGAATTCTTACTGGTTGGTAGGTGATCAAATACTTATGTCATGCAATAAAATGCAAATTAATTACTTAAAAATCATACAATGTGATTTTCTGGATTTTTGTTTTAGATTCCGTCTCTCACAGTTGAAGTGTACCTATGATAAAAATTACAGACCTCTACATGCTTTGTAAGTAGGAAAACCTGCAAAATCGGCAGTGTATCAAATACTTGTTCTCCCCACTGTATATATATATACACAGTGTACAACACATTAGGAACATTCCTGTCTCTTGCTGTATCATCAAAGTGAGTGTCAGAAATGGCTAATATATGAATGTTGTTATCTGATGTTAGTAAGTTATTGATTTCATGAACCTTATTTCTAAGGCTACATATATTAATGTGAGCTATTTTCAAATGGCAGCAAACTGAAGCATATCAACATATCCCCATTTCCACAGTGAAGTTGATGAAATGCTGGCCTTATACGCTGAGTGGACAAAACATTAGGAACACCCGCTCTTTCCAGGACGTAGACTGACCAGGTGAATCCAGGTGAAGCTATGATCCCTTATTGATGTCAATTGTTAAAACCACTTCAATCAGTGTAGATGAAGGGGAGGAGACAGGTTAAAGACAGATTTCTATGCCTTGAGACAGATTTTGTATGTGTGCCATTCAGAGGGTAAATGGGCAAGACAAAATATTTAAGTGCCTTTGAACAGGGTATGGTAGTAGGTGCCAGGCGCACCGGTTTGTGTCAAGAACTGCAACGCTGCTGGGTTTTTCACGCTCAACAGATTCCTGTGTGTATCAACAATGGTCCACCACCCAGAGGACATCCAGCCAACTTGACACAACTGTGGGAAGCATTGGAGTCAACATGGGCCAGCATCCCTGTGGAACGCTTTCGACACCTTGTAGAGTCCATGCCCCGACGAATTGAGGCTGTTCTGAGGGCAAAAGGGGGGGGGGGGGGTGCAATTCAATACTAGAGAGGTGTTCCTAAGGTTTTGTCCACTCAGTGTAAGCCTAGATTAGTTACGGTATTAAGACTAAACAGGACGCCCTCTTAGGCCTACAGACAGCTCCATGGTGGTTATACAAGGCTGCTATACTAAGACTACTAATGATAACGACATGACTTACTATAATGATCATCGTCATCATAACAATAAGAAGGAGATCTAGATAAAGGAGGGTCTAGGAGCGAGAGCTGCCTGACAAACAGGTGCTGTTCAATTAATTAATTTCTCTGACCATTTGGAACAGTGTAAACACTAAATAAATGATAAGTAATCCCAGAGAGTCTATTCTAATAAAACCTTTATTACAGCATAATATTACAGAAGTTGTGAAATCGCTTTATCCTACATGTTGTGGTTGCGTGAGGCTTGGTGCTCACGGACTCAGTAGGCTATTAAACAAACACTGAAACAGGCAACAGAAGCAGGATCTGTCTTATTTCTGTAGATATGGATGATTTATAAAGCCAGGACCGTTTAACAGGTATTGATTATAGCCCTAATTAGGGTTTCCTCCCTCTACACTTTTCTTAGACAATTAAGGCAAAGGGCTGTTCTAGTCTCCCAACTCCGCTGCTGCCTCCGCCACATTGTTCTCAACACCAATATGCTGGTTAACTTTGCTATTATGCACATAGCAACATGGTCTAGGGAAAGGCGCAAATTCAATGGCGCACTGAAGATCATGGTTCAGAATCGCGGACAGCGACAGCTATCCAACGAGGGAGAAAGCGTATTCGTTATAAAATAATATTTGTATTAGTGTTGCACCATCATTTTTACCTAATATAACCATATATAATTTCAGTATCACGTCTTAGAGTGATGGACTACGCCATCCCCACGGCCTCCGCAATGGATTAGTCCACACAGACAGACGCAAATCACACAGGTGTCTTGTATGCCAATAAAAACATATATAAGAATTTGAGACTGCTCGACTAAAATAAATCTCTGTCGACCAACAGCCTACCGACGAGTCGACTAAATGGGGTTCTGCCTTACAAAATATATAGACAGAATATAAAATATGGATCCAATAAACATTTCCACTTCTAGAGAGTACAGACACACTTCCAGTTGAGGATATAAACAGCTAGAAGGTAGAGTCATTATTATACTGGTCATACTATATACATCCATTACCATTCTCCCATTAAATGAACCTGCTTCTGATCTGATGGACAGGTTGGTGCATATCAGCTTCAACATTTCATGGCTGCTTGTTGTACTTACTGTCTATATTTGTTCATATTTAAAATGTGTGTGGTCCCTACCTTGACGTTATCCAGGTTGAAGAGGCTACCTACCTTGATGTTATCCAGGTTGAGAGGACAGGTTGAAGAGGCTACCTACCTTGATGTTATCCAGGTTGAGAGGACAGGTTGAAGATGCTACCTACCTTGATGTTATCCAGGTTGAGAGGACAGGTTGAAGAGGCTACCTACCTTGATGTTATCCAGGTTGAGAGGACAGGTTGAAGAGGCTACCTACCTTGATGTTATCCAGGTTGAGAGGACAGGTTGAAGAGGCTACCTACCTTGATGTTATCCAGGTTGAGAGGACAGGTTGAAGAGGCTACCTACCTTGATGTTATCCAGGTTGAGAGGACAGGTTGAAGAGGCTACCTACCTTGATGTTATCCAGGTTGAGAGGACAGGTTGAAGAGGCTACCTACCTTGATGTTATCCAGGTTGAGAGGACAGGTTGAAGAGGCTACCTACCTTGATGTTATCCAGGTTGAGAGGACAGGTTGAAGAGGCTACCTACCTTGATGTTATCCAGGTTGAGAGGACAGGTTGAAGAGGCTACCTACCTTGATGTTATCCAGGTTGAGAGGACAGGTTGAAGAGGCTACCTACCTTGATGTTATCCAGGTTGAAGAGGCTACCTACCTTGATGTTATCCAGGTTGAAGAGGCTACCTACCTTGATGTTATCCAGGTTGAAGAGGTCCCTACCTTGATGTTATCCAGGTTGAAGAGGTCCCTACCTTGACGTTATCCAGGTTGAAGAGGTCCCTACCTTGACGTTATCCAGGTTGAAGAGGTCCCTACCTTGATGTTATCCAGGTTGAAGAGGCTACCTACCTTGATGTTATCCAGGTTGAAGAGGCTACCTACCTTGATGTTATCCAGGTTGAAGAGGCTACCTACCTTGATGTTATCCAGGTTGAGAGGACAGGTTGAAGAGGCTACCTACCTTGATGTTATCCAGGTTGAGAGGACAGGTTGAAGAGGCTACCTACCTTGATGTTATCCAGGTTGAGAGGACAGGTTGAAGATGCTACCTACCTTGATGTTATCCAGGTTGAGAGGACAGGTTGAAGAGGCTACCTACCTTGATGTTATCCAGGTTGAGAGGACAGGTTGAAGAGGCTACCTACCTTGATGTTATCCAGGTTGAGAGGACAGGTTGAAGAGGCTACCTACCTTGATGTTATCCAGGTTGAGAGGACAGGTTGAAGAGGCTCTCAGACCCAGTTTGTTCTCCTTCTTGCCGATCTGAAGCCCCTCTGCGTCTCTGTCCACGATGAAGCAGGTGATGCCTCTGTGACCCTGTCAACCAGGAGGAAGATACCGTCATTTCCTGTTTCATACAAACCAAATCAAACTTTATTTGGGCACAGACCCAGGTTCCAGCAGGGTGTAAACCAGGAAGGAGCTGCTTCCTAGGAGCTACCTTTCAACAGGACATATCAAACTCCCCTACAGCCAGTAGACAAACACTACCACAACTACCACATTTACATTTTAGTAATTTAGCAGATGCTCTTATCCAGAGCGATTTACAGTTAGTGAATACATTATTATTAATTTTTTCATACTGGCCCCCCGTTGGAATCGAACCCACAACCCTGGCGTTGCAAACGCCATGCTCTATCAACTGAGCTACATCCCTGCCAGCCATTCCCTCCCCTACCCTGGACGACGCTGGGCCAATTGTGCGCCGCCCATGAGTCTCCCGGTCGCGGCCGGCTGCGACAGAGCCTGGATTCGAACCAGGATCTCTAGTGGCACAGCTAGAGGCTGTGATGCAGTGCCTTAGACCACTGCGCCACTCAGGCTGGAAGGATTTGAAATAACTAAGTTACCCGACCATGAGGCCTGGAAATCAGGGTTACGTACATTAGACATGAAACGGAAGAAAAAGAAACTCCAAAACAGAGTGAACTATCTGAACTTGTCCAATAATAAATTACCGTTTTCATTTTCCGTTGCACAGCATTTTAAAAATGTAACGGTATTCGGTGTGCCCTAATGAAGAAGACCCTGTTGTTGTTGTTGTTGTTGTTGTTGTGACTGGCGTGGGTTTGAACTCACAGCAGACGGGTCCACGTTGGCCATCACCAGAAACACCCCAGCATGCTCTGCATTACTGATCCACATCTTGGAACCATTGATGAGGTAATAGTCCCCGTGTTTGTCAGCGCGCGTCTTCAGAGAGAAGGCATCGCTCCCCGACTCTGCTTCTGACAGGCAGAAACTACCGACCTACAGGACAACAGGCTATTAGTATCATTACATGGAGGAGATAGATCTGAAACTACCAACCTACAGTACAGGACAACAGGCTATTAGTATCATTACATGGAGGAGATAGATCTGAAACTACCAACCTACAGTACAGGACAACAGGCTATTAGTATCATTACATGGAGGAGATAGATCTGAAACTACCAACCTACAGTACAGGACAACAGGGTGTTAGTATCATTACATGGAGGAGATAGATCTGAAACTACCAACCTACAGTACAGGACAACAGGGTGTTAGTATCATTACATGGATGGGACACAGTGCCTTCAGAAAGTATTCATACCCCCTTTCACCAATGTTCCCTCAAATGTTTTGGGGCACTGAGCAAATTGTATGTCTTGTGAGCGGAAAACTTGAACATTGTGATAATTTTGTTCAACTTCCGGTGCGTGTTTCCAGTGAACACTGAGGCTGTACCTTAACAGTTTTAGACAGTAGCCAACAGGCTGTACCCTGACAGTTTTAGACAGTAGCCAACAGGCTGTATCCTGACAGTTTTAGACAGTAGCCAACAGGCTGTACCCTGACAGTTTTAGACAGTAGCCAACAGGCTGTACCCTGACAGTTTTAGACAGTAGCCAACAGGCTGTATCCTGACAGTTTTAGACAGTAGCCAACAGGCTGTATCCTGACAGTTTTAGACAGTAGCCAACAGGCTGTATCCTGACAGTTTTAGACAGTATCCAACAGGCTGTATCCTGACAGTAGCCAACAGGCTGTATCCTGACAGTTTTAGACAGTAGCCAACAGGCTGTATCCTGACAGTTTTAGACAGTAGCCAACAGGCTGTATCCTGACAGTTTTAGACAGTAGCCAACAGGCTGTACCCTGACAGTTTTAGACAGTAGCCAACAGGCTGTACCCTGACAGTTTTAGACAGTAGCCAACAGGCTGTATCCTGACAGTTTTAGACAGTAGCCAACAGGCTGTACCCTGACAGTTTTAGACAGTAGCCAACAGGCTGTATCCTGACAGTTTTAGACAGTAGCCAACAGGCTGTATCCTGACAGTTTTAGACAGTAGCCAACAGGCTGTATCCTGACAGTTTTAGACAGTAGCCAACAGGCTGTATCCTGACAGTTTTAGACAGTAGCCAACAGGCTGTACCCTGACAGTTTTAGACAGTAGCCAACAGGCTGTATCCTGACAGTAGCCAACAGGCTGTACCCTGACAGTTTTAGACAGTAGCCAACAGGCTGTATCCTGACAGTTTTAGACAGTAGCCAACAGGCTGTATCCTGACAGTAGCCAACAGGCTGTATCCTGACAGTTTTAGACAGTAGCCAACAGGCTGTATCCTGACAGTTTTAGACAGTAGCCAACAGGCTGTATCCTGACAGTTTTAGACAGTAGCCAACAGGCTGTATCCTGACAGTAGCCAACAGGCTGTACCCTGACAGTTTTAGACAGTAGCCAACAGGCTGTATCCTGACAGTAGCCAACAGGCTGTACCCTGACAGTTTTAGACAGTAGCCAACAGGCTGTACCCTGACAGTTTTAGACAGTAGCCAACAGGCTGTATCCTGACAGTTTTAGACAGTAGCCAACAGGCTGTATCCTGACAGTTTTAGACAGTAGCCAACAGGCTGTATCCTGACAGTTTTAGACAGTAGCCAACAGGCTGTATCCTGACAGTTTTAGACAGTAGCCAACAGGCTGTATCCTGACAGTTTTAGACAGTTCGCTCTGATCGCTCTACATGATCAGAAGCTTCATTCAAACTTACTAGTACACCCTTTGTATGATAAATCAAAACACATAGGCCACATTTTCTCCTCTCGGCTAGTGTTTTATATTCAAACTGTATTTAAACCAGGAAAGACCCATGAGGCTAGAAACCTGTTTAATAAAATCAATACAACAACATGCAATCTGTTAAGTCACTCACCATGTCTGTTGACAGTCGGCTGAGGTACTGTTCTTTCTGGGCTGCGGTCCCCAGCTTGGCGAAGAGCGTGTTGATGAGGGTGTTCTGGATGTCACATAGCACGGCCACGGACGCGTCCACCTTGGCCAGCTCCTCAATGACCAGGATGGAGGAGAAGAACGTGGAGCCGGTGCCTCCGTACTCTGGGTCGATCTCAATGCCCATCAGCTGGGAAGTTACATTTTACATTTTAGTCATTTAGCAGACGCTCTTATCCAGAGCGACTTACAGTTAGTGAGTGCATACATTATTTTTCTTTTCATACCGGCCCCCCGTGGGAATCGAACCCACAACCCTGGCGTTGCAAACGCCATGCTCTACCAACTGAGCTACATCCCTGCTGGCCATTCCCTCCCCTACCCTGGACGACGCTGGGCCAATGGTGCGCCGCCCCATGGGTCTCCCGGGCACGGCCGGCTACGACAGAGCCTGGATTCGAACCAGGATCTCTAGTGGCACAGCTAGCACTGCGATGCAGTGCCTTAGACCACTGCGCCAGAAAGATCTGACAAATTCATGGGAAATACTCAAGTACGTACAACAGGGGAATGTTCAGGACAAACTTTTAAAATGTTCTTTTTGACAACAGGGGAGTGTTCAGGAGGGCACACTGTAGCTAAACACTTTAATACAGAATAAGAACGTTAATGTCCAGGTAGTCTCTCCCTGTTTTAGTCCATTTTCTTCTGTTTGGTGTCTAATGAACATGACGGAGGTTAGGGTTAGGGGCAATTCAACGATAACAGAAATTATGCTGAGATTTCCAAATGTTACCATACAAAAACTATTTATTTACAAAGGTTAACAAACATACAACTCTATGCACAAGGACTAATTTTAACAATTTCCATTGAACATTTTACAAAAATACATTCTCGAGCAGAACTGTGCCGATGCAAAGTTAGGTAACGCTTTCCAAAAACTCAAATATACACTGAGTGTACAAAACATTAGGAACACATTCCTAATATTGAGTTGCAACCCCTTTTTCCCTCGGAACAACCTCAATTCATCGGGGCATGGACTCCACAGGGATGCTGGCCCATGTTGACTCCAATGCTTCCCACAGTTGTGTCAAGTTGGCTGATGTCCTTTGGGTGGTGGAACATTCTTGATACACACGGGAAACTGTTGAGCTGAAAAACCCAGCAGCATTGCAGTTCTTGACACACTCAAACCGGTGCGCCTGGCACCTACTACCATACCCCGTTCAAAGGCACTTAAATATTTTGTCTTGCCCATTCACCCTCTGAATGGCACACATACACAATCTATGTCTCAAGGCTTAAAAATCATTATTTAACCTGTCTCCTCCCCTTCATCTACACGGATTGAAGTGGATTTAACACGTGACATCAATAAGGGACCATAGCGTTCACCTGGATTAACATGGTCAGTCTATGTCACGGAAAGTTTTGTACACTCAGTGTCTGTTCCGAATTAAGATTCAAAGATGTCTGCAGAAAGAAATCAGGTATCAGCCGACTCCACTTAATTTGTTAAAATATATTTTGGTTATTGAACTACACTAAGTTAAGTGGATTTACATCAGGTAACAGAATTACGGTAACGGAATTACATCATGGGTCCCTGATCTGTATTCTACAGAAATGCATAATTATGGATATGAATAATATCATTCTCTTCATGGATAATAATCTCCTTTGCATATTTGGGTCCCCAAACAAGACCAAATTTGGTTGGTCCGGACCAGACCAAATCTGAACCAATCATAGATGTCTAATGTTTCACAGGTTTGGACATCACAGTACAGCACAGTATAGTTCAGTACAGTAGATATGTTCAGTGCAGTACATTATACTGTGCTCTACTGTGCTGTGCAAACTTGTGAAACATAGACGTCTATGACCGGACCTAATCTCAACCAATTATAGACGTCTATGTTTGGGCCAAATCAATCAAAGATCTACATCTGTGGACGTTGAAATCAAGGCCAGGGCGGACTGATAAATTGCAGTGGGTGAGGATGCTTGCTACAGTAAATGGAACGAGGGTAGGTGTCAGTAAGTAAGATTGTGAAAACATTCTGGACAGTCTTGCTTCGACCACCAGACAACAGAAAGAGAAAGAAAACAGTTTGGCCTAAGAGCTGAACATAACAGTATGCCAGTGGAAGGAGGACAGTAGCAGGAGACCCTATGAGCTGAACATAACAGTATACCAGTGGAAGGGAGGACAGTAGCAGGTGACCCTATGAGCTGAACATAACAGTATACCAGTGGAAGGGAGGACAGTAGCAGGAGACCCTATGAGCTGAACATAACAGTATACCAGTGGAAGGAGGACAGTAGCAGGAGACCCTATGAGATGAACATAACAGTATACCAGTGGAAGGGAGGACAGTAGCAGGAGACCCTATGAGCTGAACATAACAGTATACCAGTGGAAGGGAGGACAGTAGCAGGAGACCCTATGAGCTGAACATAACAGTATACCAGTGGAAGGGAGGACAGTAGCAGGAGACCCTATGAGCTGAACATAACAGTATACCAGTGGAAGGAGGACAGTAGCAGGAGACCCTATGAGCTGAACATAACAGTATACCAGTGGAAGGAGGACAGTAGCAGGAGACCCTATGAGCTGAACATAACAGTATACCAGTGGAAGGGAGGACAGTAGCAGGAGACCCTATGAGCTGAACATAACAGTATACCAGTGGAAGGGAGGACAGTAGCAGGAGACCCTATGAGCTGAACATAACAGTATACCAGTGGAAGGAGGACAGTAGCAGGAGACCCTATGAGCTGAACATCACAGTATACCAGTGGAAGGAGGACAGTAGCAGGAGACCCTATGAGCTGAACATAACAGTATACCAGTGGAAGGAGGACAGTAGCAGGAGATCCTATGAGCTGAACATAACAGTATACCAGTGGAAGGGAGGACAGTAGCAGGAGATCCTATGAGCTGAACATAACAGTATACCAGTGGAAGGGAGGACAGTAGCAGGAGACCCTATGAGCTGAACATAACAGTATACCAGTGGAAGGAGGACAGTAGCAGGAGACCCTATGAGCTGAACATAACAGTATACCAGTGGAAGGGAGGACAGTAGCAGGAGACCCTATGAGCTGAACATAACAGTATACCAGTGGAAGGGAGGACAGTAGCAGGAGACCCTATGAGCTGAACATAACAGTATACCAGTGGAAGGAGGACAGTAGCAGGAGACCCTATGAGCTGAACATAACAGTATACCAGTGGAAGGGAGGACAGTAGCAGGAGACCCTATGAGCTGAACATAACAGTATACCAGTGGAAGGAGGACAGTAGCAGGAGACCCTATGAGCTGAACATAACAGTATACCAGTGGAAGGAGGACAGTGGCAGGAGATCCTATGAGCTGAACATCACAGTATACCAGTGGAAGGAGGACAGTAACAGGTGACTACTATGATTTGCCGTTGTAGCCAATTCAATTGCAGTAATTCTGTGACTTAATTTGGTAACAGAATTACACTTTTAATCACTTAATAATTCATAACCAAAACGTATATCAGTAAAAACTCTAACTAATTGGTAGATCTACCTTTACCTGTTATTTCTGTGAACATTCATTATCCTTCCTCATGAGGGAGAGAAAATTTAAAATATCTTAAAGACACAGTGGGTCTGAAATTATTGACACCCTTGATCAAGAGGAGCAAAAATGACTGTATAAGATAAATAATTCAAATACTGAGCTATATTGTATGCTCAAAAAAATTGTCAATTATATTATTTTCTACTAATACAACTGCTCAGAAAATTAAATTTTGTTTAACAAGCAATACTTTTCTTCTCCAAAAGGTAGGGGTCAAAATCAGCTTTCAATACCTCACCTTGCGAGGATAACTGCACTTAGCTTTAGCTTTCATTTTACCCCCAATTTGACATGCTCCTATGAACTTCACGCTGGTTCTAATCAAATCAAATGTTATTTGTCACATGCGCCGAATACAACAGGTGTAGACCTTACAGTGAAATGCTTACTTACAAGCCCTTAACCAACAATGCAGTTTTAAGAAAGAATACCAAAAAAAAAAAAAGTTACAAATAATTAAAGAGCAGCAGTAAAATAAAATAACAGTAGGGAGGCTATATACAGGGGGGTACCGGTACAGAGTCAATGTGCGGGGGCACCGGTTAGTCTAGGTAATTGAGGTTATATGTACATGTAGGTAGAGTTATTAAAGTGACTATGCATAGATAATAAACAGAGTAGCAGCAGCAAATAGTCTGGGTAGCCATTTGATTAGCTGTTCAGGAGTCTTATAGCTTGGGGGTAGAAGCTGTTTAGAAGCCTCTTGGACCTAGACTTGGCGCTCCGGTACCGCTTGCCGTGCGGTAGCAGAGAGAACAGTCTATGACTAGGGTGGCTGGAGTCTTAGCCTAATGACCATAGCATGGAAAGGAGAGAAACACATACCCCCTGTTCAAAGAGTGACTTTATCACTTCCGGGTCCATATGAGAGTTTTCGTCCATCTTCGACACAAACGGGGTAAGACGCTCCTGTGCAAACTTTTTCACTGTTCAAATATGGGACAGTAAAATGAAATGCAAGTGATTAGATGAACTGAACATAAACAGAATTCATGACAAATGGAGAAATCCATAGCGTGATCCAGTATGTTTATTAAATATTAAAATGTTTGGTTTTAGCGCTCATATATATATATATATATATATATATATATATATATATATATATATATATATATATATATATATTTCCTTTGTTGCTCTGCCTAGTGTATATCCTGCATGCTCCAACTCACCAGCATCCCTCATCATCCCCTCCTCCTCAGAGTATGTCTGTAGTGGAGGGTGGGAGACCCCCAGGGCAGCAGCCTGCTCTGCAGACACGTCTGGTTGGGTGGATCTGTTCCGCAGCCCCTGCTGGTAGACACTCCATGGTCGGGAAACCTGCCTACCAACCTGAAATTACACGGTTACATTTTCGCTGATGGATGACATGATGCAACTTGAGTGTCCAGGCAAAAAGTTCCCACTCTACTCAATCCCAAGTAATATTTCCCCGGCGACCCAAACTCCTTGATACGGCAGCCATCCATTTGAATTCAATCCCTTTTTTGATTTGAACGAAAACCTTCCATAAATATATTTGCCCATCGTAGAAGTGCTCAGAAAATGACTTTTTGGACATGAATGCCAAAACATTCAAGAGAAATGTGACCTATTTTGCATACCCCACCATACCATCAGACATCCATGTCTTCATCGCTGGAAAAAATATAAAACGGTTGAGTTTGATTTCATAAAAGCTTACAAAACAGGGTTATCAAACTAACTTATAATTACTTGAACTAAATGTTTTTTTATAAAAATGACATTTTTTCACCTTAAATATAAATTATCTAAACCGCGTTCACTCTGTTTTTTACTTAATATTGGCATATGCTGTAGCCCCACCATTGGTTGAGACAACATGATCTTGAATACGGGGTGGGTATAATGTTTTGGCTGATAAATGTACTAAAATGGGAATTATATTGACATTTCTACTTTCAAATATGGTTGGAGGTCCAGACATCAGAGAATGTTGACTTGAATGGGAATATCTGTTGTTTTAAATTATCCTGTCAATCCTCCATAGGAAACCTATTGGAATCCTAGAAATATAAATACTAGAATAGACATTACCATTTAAGTAGCCATTCAACGGTGGGTGGACCGACCAGCAGCCATAGTTGTGGTAGTAATTAGAAATAAACATTTCAATTACATTTTCATTTCAATGGTGTACCTGCTAAATTGCAGTGGTCTGAAGGGATAGGTCCGTTCTATAATTTATATTTCTATGATTGAAATGACACCCACCCTGTATTCAAGAGCATGTTGTGTACTCCTGAGTGGCGCAGTGGTCTAAGGAGTGACCGGGAGACTCATGGGTGGCGCACAATTGGCCCAGCGTCGTCCAGGGTAGGGGAGGGAATGGCCGGCAGGGGTGTAGCTCAGTTGATAGAGCATGGCGTTTGCAACGCCAGGGTTGTGGGTTCGATTCCCACAGGGGGCCAGTATAAAAAAATATATATATATGTAATCACTAACTGTAAGTCGCTCTGGATAAGAGCGTCTGCTAAATGACTAAAATGTAAATGTAATGTGTCTCAACCAATGGTGGGAACAAGTAGGGAGAAAAAAAAACGGAGTTTACGCGTTTTTAGATAATTGACCAAGGTATAAAAATGACATTTTTTTATTTAAACTTTTTTTTCTTCAATAAATTATAATGTAGTTTGACAACCCTTGTAAGCTTTTATGATTTCAAACTCAACCGTTTATTTTTTCCAGTGATGAAGACATGGATATCTCATGGTATGGTGGGGTATGCAGAATAGGTCAAGCACCTTTACCTCTTGAATGTTTTGGCAAGTCACTTTCTGAGCACTTCTACAATGGGCAAATACTGTATGTATGGAAGGTTTCGTTCCAATCAAAAGGGATGCTCATTCTCAAATAGATTTACCCTGCGGTCAAACACTACGCCACACACGGACGTTACATTCTTCTCCCAATCAAGTACAGTATGTAGCTAGCGAAAATAGAGCAGCGGAACAATTCAGTTTGAGTCGTCAGGCAACCAAAATATATCCATACTCCAGCATGAGTGAATATGAGAGAGTGGTGGATATATACGGCAAGATAAAAGCAGTGACACTAGCATTACATGTCTTCATGAGTAACTTGTAGTATAACTGACGCAAGCAGTAGCTAACTTGCTATGTAATTACTATTAGCATGCAGCTAGCCAACGCTAGCTAGGTTATGCAATGGGGTAATTTAAAGTTACAAAAGAACACTGGCTAGCTAAGTTCGTATTTCTAATGAAGTACGAACTACACAAAGACAACATATCATAAAACAACAATGTGAACGAAGCAACCGTTTTTTCATTACTATTCGTCTCACCTTAGAGATGCACCTGATCAAGGGCGACGCCATGTTTTCTCTTGTTTACATGTGAGTGTGTTCACTTTTGTATTGACCGGGTGAAACAGTGACCATTGAACAGTTTCGCATCATCACTTGTAGAACGTATCAGCTCTTACTCCTGTCTTCAATTATATACGCAGGGCTTCTTTAATCAAATAAACATGTTCCTCTAGGCAAAACCTTTCTCTTTCTGCTGTTGTATTTCCAACTAGGAACTTTCACTGACAGCTAGCTATGTTCTTCTAAAATGGGAGTCATTTTAGTGTTGCATAGCTAACGTAGCTACCCTGTTCTCTCTCTTTTGTTTTTTACACAACCAGCTAACTTGTCATCACACATTTCGTTTTTCTAGATAAGGGTCGGAAATGTCCATCTTGACATCGGGCTTAGAATTGACATAATAAACGGATGGGAACACGTAAGTTTACCGCATATATTTTAACGGTGCTGTGATTGACGACCAGCTGGCAAGTAAAATGTCCAGCGCACATTACTATACTAACTAGCTAGCAACGCCGGTAGTAGTGAAGTGATGAGCTGTGTATCAACTGCTGCAGGTCATGTCGCCACTGTTATGAGATGTTTTTGGTGACAACATAATTATCATCGTGACTGACTGCCCACATAATGGATCATGGTTATGGCTAGCCCCTTAATCATGACTCTCAGTATCATTACATTTTAAGAGTCATTGGATGACGGTCGGTCTGAACATTAACACGCATAGCTTGCGGTACGGTTTTGGAAGCATAATAACCTTATCTTTCATATCGGGGAAAAAAGTTACATTGATGCACCTTTATAGGGTTAGGTTCCCACACGGCCATATTTCCATGTTACAGCGCTTGTTTACAGAAAACAGACAGAATACTCCCTGTACTAATTAGCTATCTGCATCTAACACCTGTGTGGAAACGGAAGACAGACGCCACAAACTGTTGTCACTGAAAAATACTGTCGGCTGCAACTGTTAAAACCGATTAAAACAGTACAGTAAATGTGTGTTTTGCATTTGTGAAATTATTTTGTTGTGATATGAAAGTAGGGGGATTTATGTTTCTAGAACCGTACCGCAATTGACAATCGCTTCACGTTTAGATGGAGTATTTGGCTGTTTTGGCTTCCAGAGCCAAAATCGCCCTTAAGCAGAACATGTAAGTTCCTTGGACTAAGGAGTAACGTTAGGCTCCTTTAGTCCAATATTGGGCTATAGGTTATGGCATACATGCAGTGGTATTGTGGAAATTGTAACAATATGATTATCACGTGGTTCATTATGTTTAACCATCAATTATTATTGCATTATCTTACAGGTCGCGGTGATCAGAAGTCATCATAATACACCTAGCTTGCCAAATGGATGATGATCTAAAGCCTCTGGATTTCATAAAGGACTTTCAAGAGTACCTGACACAGCAAACACACCATGTCAACATGATCTCCGGCTCCGTCGGTGGGGAGATAGAGCCTGACCACCTCCAAGCTGGTGAGACCCGTTATGAACACATCAAAGAAGTTTACTTGACTTTATGATGCGTCTTTTCAAATGTCCAAAATAGGCCATATCCCTAATTTCCCTAAGCATTCGGGAAATTAAACCAGTGGAACAGGGACCAGCGCTACGGGGAATAGCCTAATAGGTCTGTTTTCATGTTTTTGTAATGTTTTTTAAAAAATTGTTTGTCATCCAAAACCCGTAGAAATATGGCCGTGTGGGAACCTAACCCGTAGTCTGTCACCATAGCAACACCCACCCGTAGTCTGCGCTCCAGCAGGTATATCTCACTGGTCATCCCTAAAGCCAACACCTCCTTTGGCCGCCATTCCTTCCAGTTCTCTGCTGCCAATGAGCTTACCGATCACTGCACCTGTACACAGCCTTTCTGAAATTAGCCCACCCAACTACCTCATCCCCATATTGTTATTTATTTTGCTCATTTGCACCCCAGTATCTCTATTTGCACATCATCTCTTGCACATCTATCATTCCAGTGTTAATACGAAATTGTAACTATTTTGCACTATGGCCTATTTATTGCCTTACCTCCATAACTTACTACATTCGCACACACTGTATATATATTTTCTGTTGTATTTTTTGACTTTATGTTTTGTTTTACCCCATATGTAACTCTGTGTTGTTGTTTTTATCGCACTGCTTTGCTTTATCTTGGCCAGGTCGCAGTTGTAAATGAGAACTTGTTCTCAACTGGCTTCTTACCTGGTTAAATAAAGGTGAAATAAATAATAATAAAAATAAAAAGGGGTCCTCTGGAGGAGCAAGAAGTGGTTTTGCTGTTAAGATACCATATTGTGGAGATATTTACCTAACAAAGATGGCCTAATGCATCTCAAGTGATCTAATGCATCTCAAGCACCAGACATAAACTGGACTGACACTAATGGATCCTGACTAGATTGTCTGCCAGAATCAATTTTTCACCAGGAAATTGATCAGTGTGTCAGTGTAAAGTGTGATTTTACAAATCATGCTTCCGGATAAGTTGTAGATGTGATTTGAGCTACAGACCTAGGCTTTTTGTGTGAGGTTGGGTATTGTTACAGGAATCAATTTCCGGTGAAAAAGTGTAGTATAAAGTATCTATTCAATTCAATTCTATGTCTTGTCGGCTCCTCTCCTCTCCCAGTGGCAGCAGCTATCCCGGAGAGTGATCATCAGAATGGGTCAGTGGAAGTCTCTCTGGACGACCGCTCCGGGCTGCTGGTGGACGGCTTCCAGAGGACCTACGACGGCAAGCTCAAGTGTAGCTACTGCAGCTACGCCAGTAAAGGCACCGCTCGCCTGATAGAGCACATCAGAATTCACACAGGTAAAATGGACGCCAGTAAAGGCACCGCTCGCCTGATAGAGCACATCAGAATTCACACGGGTAAAATGGACCATCCTTGTCTGGCATTTGCCCAAAATGCCAGATGGTCAGTCTAACCCCTGCACGGGTCCATATAGTTAGGATCTTATCTTTTTACTTGTGTTTTATATTGTGTGACATAACATTTAATGTACAGTGGGGAAAAAAAGTATTTAGTCAGCCACCAATTGTGCAAGTTCTCCCACTTAAAATGATGAGGCCTGTAATTTTCATCATAGGTACACATCAACTATGACAGACAAAATGAGAAAAAATATTCCAGAAAATCACATTGTAGGATTTTTAATGAATTTATTTGCACATTATGGTGGAAAATAAGTATTTGGTCAATAACAAAAGTTTCTCAATACTTTGTTATATACCCTTTGTTGGCAATGACACAGGTCAAACGTTTTCTGTAAGTCTTCACAAGGTTTTCACACACTGTTGCTGGTATTTTGGCCCATTCCTCCATGCAGATCTCCTCTAGAGCAGTGATGTTTTGGGGCTGTCGCTGGGCAACACAGACTTTCAACTCCCTCCAAAGATTTTCTATGGGGTTGAGATCTGGAGACTGGCTAGGCCACTCCAGGACCTTGAAATGCTTCTTACGAAGCCACTCCTTCGTTGCCCGGGCGGTGTGTTTGGGATTATTGTCATGCTGAAAGACCCAGCCACGTTTCATCTTCAATGCCCTTGCTGATGGAAGGAGGTTTTCACTCAAAATCTCACGATACATGGCCCCATTCATTCTTTCCTTTACACGGATCAGTCGTCCTGGTCCCTTTGCAGAAAAACAGCCCCAAAGCATGATGTTTCCACCCCCATGCTTCACAGTAGGTATGGTGTTCTTTGGATGCAACTCAGCATTCTTTGTCCTCCAAACACGACGAGTTGAGTTTTTACCAAAAAGTTATATTTTGGTTTCATCTGACCATATGACATTCTCCCAATCCTCTTCTGGATCATCCAAATGCACTCTAGCAAACTTCAGACGGGTCTGGACATGTACTGGCTTAAGCAGGGGGACACGTCTGGCACTGCAGGATTTGAGTCCCTGGCGGCGTATTGTGTTACTGATGGTAGGCTTTGTTACTTTGGTCCCAGCTCTCTGCAGGTCATTCACTAGGTCCCCCCGTGTGGTTCTGGGATTTTTGCTCACCGTTCTTGTGATCATTTTGACCCAACGGGGTGAGATCTTGCGTGGAGCCCCAGATCGAGGGAGATTATCAGTGGTCTTGTATGTCTTCCATTTCCTAATAATTGCTCCCACAGTTGATTTCTTCAAACCAAGCTGCCTACCTATTGCAGATTCAGTCTTCCCAGCCTGGTGCAGGTCTACAATTTTGTTTCTGGTGTCCTTTGACAGCACTTTGGTCTTGGCCATAGTGGAGTTTGGAGTGTGACTGTTTGAGGTTGTGGACAGGTGTCTTTTATACTGATAACAAGTTCAAACAGGTGCCATTAATACAGGTAACGAGTGGAGGACAGAGGAGCCTCTTAAAGAAGAAGTTACAGGTCTTTGAGAGCCAGAAATCTTGCTTGTTTGTAGGTGACCAAATACTTATTTTCCACCATAATTTGCAAATAAATTCATTAAAAATCCTACAATGTGATTTTCTGGATTTGTTTTTCTCAATTTGTCTGTCATAGTTGACGTGTAGCTATGATGAAAATTACAGGCCTCTCTCATCTTTTTAAGTGGGAGAACTTGCACAATTGGTGGCTGACTAAATACTTTTTTTCCCCACTGTATGTTGGATATGTACCGAGACGTTCAAATAAACCCCTCTTGGTTGATTAACAGGAGAGAAGCCTCACCACTGCCAGCTGTGCCCTTTCGCCTCTGCCTACGAGCGCCACCTAGAGGCCCACATGCGCTCCCACACTGGAGAGAAGCCCTACAAGTGTGACCTCTGCTCCTTCCGCTGCAGCGACCGCAGTAACCTGTCCCACCACCGACGGCGCCGCCACAAGCTTTTACCCACGAAGGGGTCGGGGCTGCCCTCCTCCCTCTCCGACGACAAGAAGAAGATGCTGAGCGTCCTACAGAAGAACAGTGGGCTGGGAGGCTACAGCAGACGCCTCCTCATCGACTTCAGCCCTCCCTCCATGGTCGTGGGGAAACCAGACTACCTGAACCATGAGGTGTCTGAGAGCATGGAGAGGCACCGTGGGACTGGAGGAGGAGGAGGAGGAGGAGGCGGGGCCAGTAGGGATGTCCACAGTGACATGATGGTGGTCAGCAATCCACTGAACCAGCTGTCTACGCTGGCAGGTCAGTTGTCCAACCTCCCCCAAGAGGACCAGACCCCTGTGTCTCCTGACAGACTGTCCTGTCACGACGTCAAGCCTTTCCTCATCCAGCAGGCCTCTGGTGCACCGATTGCAGTATCGGTGTCTTTGTCCACCAGTCAAAGTGGTGCCCACCACCACTACCACCACCACCACCATACCTCCTCCCCAACCAGCCCCGAGGACCTCCAGCCCCCTGCAGGCCATAGCAGGAACTACAGCCCCAGCCCTGTGGACCCAGAACCCAGCAGTGAACACAGTACACACACACACACCAGCTCAGCTAGCATTAGTAACAGCCAGCCCAGTACCCCTGCCCTGCCCGGCAGCACACAGGACCCAGACCCACAGATGCTGCACAGCTGCCAGCACTGCGACACCTACTTCTCGGACAACATCATGTATACCATTCACATGGGTTGCCACGGCTACGAGAACCCCTTCCAGTGCAATATCTGCGGCTGCAAGTGCAGGAACAAGTATGACTTTGCCTGCCACTTTGCTCGCGGGCAGCACAAGCATTGACTGACTTCCAAAGCAACCAAGATGAATTTGAAACGATGTTTGGCGTCTCAGAGAGCACATTAACTTATTCCGGTTATAATAATCTGGGATCAGAGCGAATCTGATCAAGATTTATTTTGTTTTTTTAAATTATATAATTTAGAGAGTGATGTTACTTTTAAATGAGAAATTGATGCTTCTATAATGGGAAAGGAATCCGGAGGGTTAGAGACATTTAGCATGTGTCCTCCTCGGTGCTATCTGAGAATTTAAAGGAAGTAACTTCTTATAACTGCGTTTTTATAACTGAATTAGTTACATCAATATTTATGATATTACATGCGAGTGACTAAACTTATAGTAAAATAGCAATTAGCAAGGTATCTGGTTGCTGTGGCTAGATTTGAAACAGTTTTGACCTTGTCTTATGAAGGAAGACCATGTGCATTGGTCCAAATAGGTGGTCAACATTGACAAACAGACATGCTTTATTATACATTGTGTTGCCACCTACTAGTATCTCACTTTATTGTGAGTGTAAACATAACATTATATCAACGGCTTGAAGTGAATGAGATCTGTCATATTAATGCTTCAGCTTGGACATAATTTCACTCTGTGTTTTACTGTTCTCTGTTGCACATTCAGATTGATTCCATGTGTTCTCTGTTGCACATTCAGATTGATTCCATGTTTTCTCTGTTGCACATTCAGATTGATTCCATGTTTTCTCTTTTGCACATTCAGATTGATTCCATGTTTTCTCTGTTGCACATTCAGATTGATTCCATGTTTTCTCCTAGTAGGTGCTGCCAATCACATCCTTTCTTACCTTCAGCTAGCATTACTGATTTATAATAACTGGTGCTATTTAGCTAATACCTCCTAATTGAACAATGATCTGTAGCTTAAGTGCAATTTGTGTTTGAGCCAAATCATTCAGACTTTGATAAGTCGTACATGACTAAACTTGATTGAAAGGCCAAAGTATTCTTCTGAGCCTTTTTTAAAAGTATTTCAAAGGATCGCATAACAGTTGTAGCATTGTTGGAAATGATTGTGGTCCTTACAATCAGTAATGTAACAGTACCCTTTCTGAGTATTGAAATGATTTGCACAGATCGAGTGAGAGCAATGGAGTTTGTTTTTCATATTGTATTTTAAAGGAGTTCGTGTATGTTTTCTGAAAACCTAGAAATCCAGATTGATGTAGCAGTGTCCTGGTGGGCGCTGTAATGGAGTTATGTTTTCTATGCAGTGATCTCAGATGTTTAGGATTGTCTCCCAAATCAATTATATATATTGGACTATGGGGAAAGTAATGTTATGATATGAAATACCACAGGGTAGAAATATCCACATTCTGATTTACACTGAACAAAAAAATTGAAATGCATCATGTAACAATTTCAAAGATTTTACTGAGTTACAGTTCATATAAGGGAATTGAAATAAATTCATTAGGCCCCAATCTATTGATTTCACATGACTGGGAATACAGATATGCATCTGTTGGTCACAGATACCTTTTTTAAAAAAGGTAGGGGCGTGGATCAGAAAACCAGTCAATATCTGGTGTGACCACCATTTGCCTCATGCAGCGCGACACATCTCCTTCACATAGAGTTGATCAGGCTGTTGATTGTGACCTGAGGAATGTTGCCCCACTCCTCTTCAATGGCTGTGCGAAGTTTCTGGATATTGGCGGGAACTGGAACATGCTGTCATACACGTCGATCCAGAGCATCCCAAACATGCTCAATGGGTGACATGTCTGGTGAGTATGCAGGCCATGGAAGAACTGGGAAATGTTCAGCTTCCAGGAATTGTGTACAGATCCTTGCGACATGGGGCCGTGTATTATCATGCTGAAACATGAGGTGATGGCGGCAGATTAATGCCACAACAATGGACCTCAGGATCTCGTCACGGTATCTCTGTGTATTCAAATTGCCATCAATTAAATGCAATTGTGTTTGTTGTCCGTAGCTTATGCCTGCCCATACCATAACCCCACCGCCACCATGGAGCACTCTGTTCACAACGTTGACATCAGCAAACCGCTCGCCCACACGACTGCCATCTGCCCGGTACAGTTGAAACCGGGATTCATCCGTGAAGAGCACACTTCTCCAGTGTGCCAGTTGCCATTAAAGGTGAGCATTTGCCCTCTGAAGTCGGTTAAGACGCCAAACTGCAGTCAGGTCAAGACCCTGGTGAGGACGACGAGCACACAGATGAGCTTCCCCGAGACGGTTTCTAACAGTTTGTGCAGAAATTATATGGTTTTGCAAACCCACAGTTTCATCAGCTGTTCAGGTGGTTGGTCTCAGACGATACCGCAGGTGAAGAAGCCGGATGTGGAGGTCCTGGGCTGGCGTGGTTACGCGTGGTCTGGGGTTGTGAGGCCGGTTGGACGTACTGCCAAATTCTCTAAAACAACGTTGAAGGTGGTTTATGGTAGAGAAATGAACATTCAATTCTCTGGCAACAGCTCTGGTGGACATTCCTGCAGTCAGCATGCCAATAGCAAGTTCCCTCAAAACTTGAGACAGACTGGCCTTTTATTGTCCCCAGCACAAGGTGCACCTGTGTAATGATCTTGCTGTTTAATCAGCTTATTGATATGCCACATCTGTCAGGTGGATGGATTTTTTTTTTTTTTAGGGGGTAGATCAGCTTTAATATTGCAGATGGAAGTCACAATCTATCAATGTATTGTCTGCATCACTTCCAATCCCCCATATGTTTTTTCCCGCAAATATATATACACACACACACAGTGGGGAGAACAAGTATTTGATACACTGCCGATTTTGCGTGTTTTCCTACTTACAAAGCATGTAGAGGTCTGTAATTTTTATCATAGGTACACTTCAACTGTGAGAGACGGAATCTAAAACAAAAATCCAGAAAATCACATTGTATGATTTTTAAGTAATTAATTTGCATTTTATTGCATGACATAAGTATTTGATACATCAGAAAAGCAGAACTTAATATTTGGTACAGAAACCTTTGTTTGCAATTACAGAGATCGTACGTTTCCTGTAGGTCTTGACCAGGTTTGCACACACTGCAGCAGAGATTTTGGCCCACTCCTCCATACAGACCTTCTCCAGATCCTTCAGGTTTCGGGGCTGTCGCTGGGCAATAAGGACTTTCAGCTCCCTCCAAAGATTCTCTCTCTCTTCAGGTCATTGACCAGGTCCTGCCGTGTAGTTCTGGGCTGATCCCTCACCTTCCTCATGATCATTGATGCCCCACGAGGTGAGATCTTGCATGGAGCCCCAGACTGAGGGTGATTGACCGTCATCTTGAACTTCTTCCATTTTCTAATAATTGCACCAACAGTTGTTGCCTTCTCACCAAGCTGCTTGCCTATTGTCCTGTAGCCCATCCCAGCCTTGTGCAGGTCTACAATTTTATCCCTGATGTCCTTACACAGCTTTCTGGTCTTGGCCATTGTGGAGAGGTTGGAGTCTGTTTGATTGAGTGTGTGAACAGGTGTCTTTTATACAGGTTACGAGTTCAAACAGGTGCAGTTAATACAGGTAATGAGTGGAGAACAGGAGGGCTTCTTAAAGAAAAACTAACAGGTCTGTGAGAGCCGGAATTCTTACTGGTTGGTAGGTGATCAAATACTTATGTCATGCAATAAAATGCAAATTAATTACTTAAAAATCATACAATGTAATTTTCTGGATTTTTGTTTCAGATTCCGTCTCTCACAGTTGAAGTGTACCTATGATAAAAATTACAGACCTCTACATGCTTTGTAAGTAGGAAAACCTGCAAAATCAGCAGTGTATCAAATAGTTGTTCTGCCCACTGTATATAAATAAATAAATATACAGGGGGTACCGGTACCGAGTCAATGTGCGGGGGTACAGGTTAGTCGAGGTAATTTGTACATGTAGGTAGGGGTAAAGTGACTATGCATAGATAATAAACAGCGAGTAGCAGCAGTGTAAAAACAAGAGGGGGGGGGGGGTCAATGTTAACAGTCTGGGTAGCCATTTTGATTAATTGTTCAGCAGATGTATTTGATTTGCAATGTGGTTATTACAGTTTGTCCGAGTAGAATGCAGCTATGTCTACTCAGGAACAACTGCTGTGAGACCATAATGTAGCTACTTCTATTAAAAACTACAACTTGTGATGAATTCACCTTCACCAAAAGCTCTGCTTTTATTTATTTACATCCTAAAATACTATTTCAGGGAGCTGACTGTGTGGTGTCTTCATTTATATCCAACTCAAAAGGTTACAAGGAAAATGATACATTCAAGAACATATTCACATTTATAAACAAATAATTGAACAAGAGACAATACAATCAATGAAAGTTACATAATGGCTATCATCTATCCCTCATTTTCTGTTGCATTTATTCTGTCATAAGGAGGAAGGAATCTTGCAATGATTTCCTGTTTCTCTTTGTGGAAGACGTCCACGGCTCGGTTCACAACCTGCTCCACCTCGATGCTCTCTCCCTGGGTTAGGGGAAGGCTGTGGAGAACTTGTTTCCGCAGGTCCTGGAGAAATCTGGTTTTGGATTCATTGAACTCGGCTGCCAGAAACCTCATCCTCTCTGGGGGAAGTTTATGATCTGAACATCGAGGAAGAAGAGTAGAGATATATTGGTGAGCATATAAAAAAGTAGGGAGGCAGTGAGTCAAGAAACGTACTACTTAGAAACCTACAATATAAACATGATCATTCATTTTCTCGGTGAAACATAAAACATGCCTTGCCTCTATGAACTCTTGGTTATGTTAAAAGGTAAGACTCAGCAAGATGACGATGCAACAAGTGGGATAAAGTAATCCTTCTACCCCCCCCCCCCTTACCCCAACCCAAAAAAAAAAAAAAAAAAAAAAAAATTATAAAGTGGTTATCCCACTGGCTATAAGGTTAATGCACCTATTTGTAAGTCGCTCTGGATAAGAGCGTCTGCTAATTGACGTAAATGTAAATGTACAAGATTTTGAGATGAGCGCGATGCAAGACTTTGCTCTCGTGCTCTCACACAGTCACAGAGTATCTGGCATGTGCACGAGTTGCTTTTTCACGCTGCTCCAACGTGGTTGGTACGGGACCAAAACAGAGGAGACGTTTAGCCTCGCGCTTCAACGCTCTTAGTTGTTGCGGAAATGGAGTGGATATTGTGTTTACTTGGTGCATGCAACGTCATCTCGCTGAGTCTACCTTTAAGGGAGCGTACACACCAGACCTAATGTCCATCTACTGTTCATCTGCCCTTTGGTCGCTGTTCGTTCGCCACGGTGTGTTTTAGGGACCAATTGCCGGTGGGCGTCTTGACTGCCGACATTTCCGCTTGCAATCGGTTTGTAAATTACGGCTGGCGCTGTTCAGAGTTGCTAAGTACTCTCGGCCAGCAAACGCTATCAGTGTGTGTGCCTTAAGGATCATAGTAAGGATGAATACTGACCTCTGGCCCCCCGCATGGCCTGTGAGACCAGGCGTCTGCAGGCCTGGTCAGCCTGGTGGATCACACTGGACACACAGCTCTGACGGTCAACCTCCTACAGAACATAAGATACACCACAGCTCTGACGGTCAACCTCCCACAGAACATAGGATACAGCACAGCTCTGACGGTCAGCCTCCCACAGAACATAGGATACAGCACAGCTCTGACGGTCAACCTCCCACAGAACATAGGATACACCACAGCTCTGACGGTCAACCTCCCACAGAACATAGGATACAGCACAGCTCTGACGGTCAACCTCCTACAGAACATAGGATACAGCACAGCTCTGACGGTCAGCCTCCTACAGAACATAGGATACACCACAGCTCTGACAGTCAGCCTCCCACAGAACATAGGATACACCACAGCTCTGACGGTCAACCTCCTACAGAACATAGGATACAGCACAGCTCTGACGGTCAGCCTCCCACAGAACATAGGATACACCACAGCTCTGACGGTCAGCCTCCTACAGAACATAGGATACACCACAGCTCTGACGGTCAGCCTCCCACAGAACATAGGATACACCACAGCTCTGACGGTCAGCCTCCCACAGAACATAGGATACAGCACAGCTCTGACGGTCAACCTCCCACAGAACATAGGATACAGCAGAGGTCACGTTAACATGGTCAAAATTGCTCATCACCATAATGTAAGTTGCTTTGCCTCCTGAAGAATACAGGAGGGTTTCACAGAGATGTCCTGTGGAAGTGGCAGTGGGTTCCACGAACTAACAGAACATACCTTTCGCTCAGTGTTGTCCTGGACTGGACTCAATGGGTTCTCCAACGCCGTAGAGATCACCTTCACCAACCTTTGGCTGAAGGAGACAGTGAAACATAAGACTAATTTACATAAATAGTAACACAGGATTATGTTAACATCAGATGTCCTGTCTGACTGCGTGTCTAGGTGACTCTTTCCTGGACTCACTCACATGTATTCTATGGTGAAGTGGTCTTTGCTGTCCAGAGTGACACTGTTCTGCTCCCATGGGTTTCTCAGAGGGTTCGGAGGCTCCATGCGCTTGGCCATCTCTACTATAACGTCACTGGGTAAGGGCTGGGGCCTCAGCTGGTTTCTCCTGACGCAGGCCTCCACAGGACACTGGACGTACACCTGACAGAATCCCACAGAGTCTGTTTCAAAGAGAAAATATATCAAGGTAGACAAACAATTTCTATGATGACCAACTCATTAAAATGACCACATAACGTACTGGTTGGGAGGGGATACGTGGAATTCCACTGTAACGGAATTACGCTGAGACTCTGACTTTAAGACGTATGCCAAACAAAAACCATTGATTTCAACGTTTAACAAACCATACATACAATTCTATGCACGATGACTACTGGTTTGAACAATTGACACAGTAAATAAATTAAAAACATTTACTGGAAAAATAGATTTGTCAAGTAACCAGGTTCTTGGCAATACTTTATTCGGTGAAAAAAGTATCTTAGAAATGTCCGTTTCCAGTTGGTTCTACATTTACAGTTGGCATGTTAAGTCATTTAGCAGATGCTCTTATCCAGAGCCACTTACAGTTAGTGCATTCATTTTAAGATTACTAGGTGGGACATGTTTTGTATCGAGTGAGATATGCACCTTGCAACTGTGTAGATCTTTTGTTTTGGTCGCACCGTGTGACGCGCTGTCATCTACTTCTACAAGCGGCCACGTCTAGTTCCTGTAAAGATGCTGGGAAAGGCTAGATGTGCGGCAGCCTCCTCACTCGGTAACAAAACAAGGATTTAAACATCTTTGAGTTTTCGTGTAGAACCACCTGCAACTGGAAACAGACATTTCTAAGATTTTTTTTTTTTTTTACCGAATCAAGAACGAAGAAAGTATTGCCAAGAACAGTATGAAAAATGTATGCACTCACTAAACTGTAAGTCGCTCTGGATAAGAGCGTCTGCTAAAATGACTAAAATGTAAAATGTAACAGGTTAGTTGACAAATCTATGCCGGCGGTTTGTATGGGGCTTTCTTGTAACGCCCAGTAATGGAGTCCAAAAATCTTGGGTTTTATCGCATCGTACGCCAGATAATCTGAAGCTAGGAACTGCCCATAAAATGACAGTTTAACCAAAGTTTCTCTTATCGATTTAACATACGTTTCCTGGCCAGTTGGTACACCTCATATCTCATGCTTGGATAGTAGAAGTTGTCGTCCAGTAGAATGACGAGTGGCGGAGGAGGTGGTCCATCTAAAGGTGAAGGGTAAGCCTGAGAAGAGCCCACTGACGTCCCGTAGACCTGAGCGGCGTGAAGGAGACGACGCCAGGCGTCGCTGTCGATCTGGTAGGCGTTTGGGGTTAGCTGTCCCAGCTCTGTGGGACTCTGTAGGAACTGTTCGACACACCGTAGCACTGCTTGTCTGTGCAACTTCCATTTAGTTTGCTGAAAGACATGGGCAGGCACAGTGACATGAGGAATACATTCGGACAAAAATATGTCGGCTATTTCAAATAGCATTTACATTTACATTTAAGTCATTTAGCAGACGCTCTTATCCAGAGCGACTTACTGGAGCAATTAGGGTTAAGTGCCTTGCTCAAGGGCACATCGACAGATTTTTCACCTAGTCGGCTCGGGGATTACAACCAGAGACCTTTCGGTTACTGGCACAACGCTCTTAACCACTAATTAACTTCCTTTTGATTCCCCTGGTAAAAATGTTGTCTAATTGCAGTAGTTTCCAGGCGGTGTAATGCAATGCAGATTTGATTGAATTTCAGCACAAAACATTCCAGGTGGGTAGTTTGAGCATTTACAGCTGTCAGTAGCCTACATTGATATAACAGGACTCAGACGCGTCATTACCGTCTGCGGGCGCGTCATATCCTCTTCATCCTCGACTTCTTTCACATTGAAAGCGTCATCGGGAATCAAGTCATCGTAAGAAATGACAGCGGACCTCCACCCTCGTTCTACAGTGTGAGAGTTGACCGCCCGTGCAAGCGTCGACTTTCCTGCTGCAGGCAAGCCGCAGAGAACACACAAGCATGTCCGTGCACATCGCAAATTAACAGCATCTTCATTTAGATCCATCTACGGAAACGGTTGGTCACCTTTGCAACATCATTTCACTACAATTCGTTGAGGAAAGTCCTCTTCCTGCCTACAACAAGTCCACTTCTGGATCCAGTACTTCGATGGTGTTTCGGTAAACATAGTAGTTTATGGCCCAGTGCTGCCACCTATGGTGCTGGAGGTTCTACCAAACCAATGGCATGTTCAGAATAATATCAAAGACAGTACAGTATGAGGATAGGCTGAAACTGCTTCTCCAACACACTTGTATGCGATGTCACGGCGACGTTGGCAACTAAACTCGTCATCGGGTCTAATGGGCCTCTCGCGTCAAACTGCGCATGTGCATGCCGTCTCAAAGGCACTCCTAACGACAAAGTTTTTCAAATCTAATGTTATTGGTCACATACACATATTTAAGAGATGTTATTGGTCACATACACTGCTCAAAAAAATAAAGGGAACACTAAAATAACACATCCTAGATCTGAATGAATGAAATAATCTTATTAAATACTTTTTTCTTTACATAGTTGAATGTGCTGACAACAAAATCACACAAAAATGATCAATGGAAATCAAATGTATCAACCCATGGAGGTCTGGATTTGGAGTCACACTCAAAATCAAAGTGGAAAACCACAACTTTGATGTAATGTTAGGACGGCAGGTAGCTTAGTGGGTAAGAGCGTTGTGCCAGTAACCGAAAGGTCACTGGTTCTAATCGCCGACTAGGTGAAAAATCTGTTGATGTGCCCTTAAGCAAGGCACTTAACCCTAATTGCTCCTGTAAGTCACTCTGGATAAGAGTGTCTGCTAAATGACTAAAATGTAATGTAAATGTCCTCAAAACAAGTCAAAATGAGGCTCAGTTGTGTGTGTGGCCTCCATGTGCCCGTATGACCTACCTACAACGCCTGGGCATGCTCCTGATGAGGTGACGGATGGTCTCCTGAGGGATCTCCTCCCAGACCTGGACTAAAGCATCCGCCAACTCCTGGACAGTCTGTGGTGCAACGTGGCGTTGGTGGATGGAGCGAGACATGATGTCCCAGATGTGCTCAATTGGACTCAGGTCTGGGGAAAGGGCGGGCCAGTCCATAGCATCAATGCATAGCAACTGCTGACACACTCCAGCCACATGAGGTCTAGCATAGTCTTGCATTAGGAGGAACCCAGGGCCAACCGCACCAGCATATGGTCTCACAAGGGGTCTGAGGTACCTAATGGCAGTCAGGCTACCTCTGGCGAGCACATGGAGGGCTGTGCGGCCCCCCAAAGAAATGCCACCCCACACCATGACTGACCCACCGCCAAACCGGTCATGCTGGAGGATGTTGCAGGCAGCAGAACGTTCTCCACGGCGTCTCCAGACTCTGTCACGTCTGTCACATGTGCTCAGTGTGAACCTGCTTTCATCTGTGAAGAGCACAGGGCGCCAGTGGCGAATTTGCCAATCTTGGTGTTCTCTGGCAAATGCCAAACGTCCTGCACGGTGTTGGGCTGTAAGCACAACCCCCACCTGTGGACGTCGGGCCCTCATACCACCCTCATGGAGTCTGTTTCTGACCGTTTGAGCAGACACATGCACATTTGTGGCCTGCTGGAGGTCATTTTGCAGGGCTCTGGCAGTGCTCCTCCTGCTCCTCCTTGCACAAAGGCGGAGGTAGCGGTCCTGCTGCTGGGTTGTTGCCCTCCTACGGCCTCCTCCACGTCTCCTGATGTACTACTCCTGGTAGCACCTCCATGCTCTGGACACTACGCTGACAGACACAGCAAACCTTCTTGCCACAGCTCGCATTGATGTGCCATCCTGGATGAGCTGCACTACCTGAGCCACTTGTGGGGGTTGTAGACTCCGTCTCATGCTACCACTAGAGTGAAAGCACCGCCAGCATTCAAAAGTGACCAAAACATCAGCCAGGAAGCATAGGAACTGAGAAGTGGTCTGTGGTCACCACCTGCAGAACCACTCCTTTATTGGGGGTGTCTTGCTAATTGCCTATAATTTCCACCTGTTGTCTATTCCATTTGCACAACAGCATGTGAAATGTATTGTCAATCAGTGTTGCTTCCTAAGTGGACAGTTTGATTTCACAGAAGTGTGATTGACTTGGAGTTACATTGTGTTGTTTAAGTGTTCCCTTTATTTTTTTGAGCAGTGTATTTAACAGATGTTATTGGTCACATATTTAACAGATGTTATTGTGGGTGTAGCGAAATGCTTGTTCCTAGCTCCAACAGTGCAGTAGTATCTAACAATTCACAACAATACACACACCTAAAAGTAAAATCATGTAATTAAATAAATATATCAATATTAGGAAAAGCAATGTCAGAGTGGCATTGACTAAAATCCAGTACATACATATGAAATGAGTAAAACAGTATGTAAACATTATTAAAGTGTGTCTATGTATATAGGGCAGCAGCCTCTAAGGTGCAGGGTTGAGTAACCGGGTGGTAGCCGGCTAGTGACAGTGACTAAGTTCAGGGCAGGGTACTGGGTGAAGGCCGGCTAGTGGTGACTATTTAACAGTCTGATGTTATGTGATGAAAGAAATAAAAGCTGAAATAAATCATTCTCTCTACTATTATTCTGACATTTCACATTCTTAAAATAAAAGTGGTGATCCTAACTGACCTAAGACAGGGAATTTTTACTAGGATTAAATGTCAGGAATTGTGAAAAACTGAGTTTAATTGTATTTGGCTAAGGTATACGTAAACTTCCGACTTCAACTGTGTATATGTAGGTATGTATGTATATACAGTGAGGGAAAAAAGTATTTGATCCCCTGCTGATTTTGTATGTTTGCCCACTGACAAAGACATGATCAGTCTATAATTTTAATGGTAGGTTTATTTGAACAGTGAGAGACAGAATAACAACAAAAGAATCTTGAAAAACGCATGTCAAAAATGTGATAAATTGATTTGCATTTTAATGAGGGAAATAAGTATTTGACCCCCTCTCAATCAGAAAGATTTCTGGCTCCCAGGTGTCTTTTATACAGGTAACGAGCTGAGATTAGGAGCACACTCTTAAAGGGAGTGCTCCTAATCTCAGTTTGTTACCTGTATAAAAGATACCTGTCCACAGAAGCAATCAATCAATCAGATTCCAAACTCTCCACCATGGCCAAGACCAAAGAGCTCTCCAAGGATGTCAGGGACAAGATTGTAGACCTACAAGGCTGGAATGGGCTACAAGACCATCGCCAAGCAGCTTGGTGAGAAGGTGACAACAGTTGGTGCGATTAATCGCAAATGGAAGAAACACAAAAGAACTGTCAATCTCCCTCGGCCTGGGGCTCCATGCAAGATCTCACCTCGTGGAGTTGCAATGATCATGAGAACGGTGAGGAATCAGCCCAGAACTATACAGGAGGATCTTGTCAATGATCTCAAGGCAGCTGGGACCATAGTCACCAAGAAAACAATTGGTAACACACTACGCCGTGAAGGACTGAAATCCTGCAGCGCCCGCAAGGTCCCCCTGCTCAAGAAAGCACATATACATGCCCGTCTGAAGTTTGCCAATGAACATCTGAATGATTCAGAGGAGAACTGGGTGAAAGTGTTGTGGTCAGATGAGACCAAAATCGAGCTCTTTGGCATCAACTCAACTCGCCGTGTTTGGAGAAGGAGGAATGCTGCCTATGACCCCAAGAACACCATCAACCACCGCCAAACATGGAGGTGGAAACATTATGCTTTGGGGGTGTTTTTCTGCTAAGCAGACAGGACAACTACACCGCATCAAAGGGACGATGGACGGTGCCATGTACCGTCAAATCTTGGGTGAGAACCTCCTTCCCTCAGCCAGGGCATTGAAAATGGGTTGTGGATGGGTATTCCAGCATGACAATGACCCAAAACACACGGCCAAGGCAACAAAGGAGTGGCTCAAGAAGAAGCACATTAAGGTCCTGGAGTGGCCTAGCCAGTCTCCAGACCTTAATCCCATAGAAAATCTGTGGAGGGAGCTGAAGGTTCGAGTTGCCAAACGTCAGCCTCGAAACCTTAATGACTTGGAGAAGATCTGCAAAGAGGAGTGGGACAAAATCCCTCCTGAGATGTGTGCAAACCTGGTGGCCAACTACAAGAAACGTCTGACCTCTGTGATTGCCAACAAGGGTTTTGCCACCAAGTACTAAGTCATGTTTTGCAGAGGGGTCAAATACTTATTTCCTTCATTAAAATGCAAATCAATTTATAATATTTTTGACATGCGTTTTTCTGGATTTTGTTGTTGTTAGTCTGTCCCTCACTGTTCAAATAAACCTACCATTAAAATTATAGACTGATCATGTCTTTGTCAGTGGGCAAACGTACAAAATCAGCAGGGGATCAAATACTTTTTTCCCTCACTGTATGTGTGTGTATACTAACTGACCTAAAACAGGGAATTTTTACTAGGATTAAATGTCAGGAATTGTGAAAAACTGAGTTTAAATGTATTTGGCTAAGGTGTATGTAAACTTCCGACTTCAACTATATATAGAAATCAAAGAAAATAATATTTAGCCATGTTATATTCTAGTCCAGTCACACCTCCTCATTCAAAGGGTTTCTTTATTTTTTCTATTTTCTACATTGTAGAATAATAGTGAAGACATCAAAACTATGAAATAACATATATGGAATCATGTAGTAACCAAAGAAGTGTTATATAAAATATATTTTGATTTGTTTTTGACATTCTTCAAATAGCCACCCTTTGCCTTGATGACAGATTTGCACACTCTCAACCAGCTTCATGAGGTAGTCACCTGGAATGGATTTCAATTAACAGGTGTGCCTTGTTAAAAGTTAATTTGTGGAATTTCTTTCCTTCTTAATGTGCTTGAGCCAATCAGTTGTGTTGTGACAAAGTAGTATACAGAAGATAGCCCTATTTGGTAAAAGACCAAGTCCATATTATGGCAAGAACAGCTCAAATAAGCAAAGAGAAACGACAGTCCATCATTACTTTAAAGACATGAAGGTCAGTCAATCCGGAACATTGCAAGAACTTTGAAAGTTTTTTCAAGTGCAGTTGCAAAAACCATCAAGCACTATGATGAAACTGGTTCTCATGAGGACCGCCACAGGAATGGAAGACCCAGAGTTACCTCTGCTGCAGAGGATAAGTACATTAGTTACCAGCCTCAGAAATTGCAGCCCAAATAATTGCTTTAGAGTTCAAGTAACAGACACATCAACATCAACTGTTCAGAGGAAACTGTGTTAATCAGACCTTCATGGTCGAATTGCTGCAAATAAACCACTACTAAAGGACACCAATAAGAAGAGACTTGCTTGGGCCAAGAAACACAAGCAATGGACATTAGACCAGTGGAAATCTGTCCTTTGGTCTGGAGTCCAAATTTGAGATTTTTGGTTCAAACCGCTGTGTCTTTGTGAGACGCAGTGTGGGTGAACGGATTATCTCTGCATGTGTAGTTCCCACCGTAAAGCATGGAGGAGGTGGTGTTATGGTGTGGGGGTGCTTTGCTGGTGACACCGTCTGAGATTGTTGTAGAAATATTTTTTCACTCAAAAAGTAGTCAACTTAAAAATATTTCTCAAGAGACTGGAACTTGTGAATTTAGACTTTTATTATTTGCGTAACAAAGCCGAGCTTGCTCCATGGAGCAACAACTGCTTGTCCTGAACCGGAGCGCTCCTTTTTACACAGACACATGCATAGCCACACTGATACAGCTGATAGTTCCTCCCTATGTGAATGAATAGCATCTTTCAGTATCACATGTTGGCTACTCACGAGGGCTACTTGCGCTTCTCTAAGTGGGGCCTCTGTATCTTATTAGTGGCATGACTCAAAAAATTATGTACATACGTACGTTAAAGAACAATCACACTCTGTATTGACTATATTCACTATCTAGGCATGCATCTGGAGTACAAAGTATCAATTATGTTCATTCTGTTTCATCATTATCATTTCATAACACATTATAAAACATATCCATTAATACTTAAACATGATTTAAACATGTCATCCATAACCCATTCTCAACCACATACATTTAAACATTTATCATCCTCCCGCCCAACTACCTCATCCCTATATTGTTATTTATTTTGCTCATTTGTACCCCAGTATCTCTATTTGCACATCATCTCTTGCACATCTATCATTCCAGTGTTAATACTAATTGTAATTATTTTGCACTATAGCCTATTTATTGCCTTACCTCCATAACTTGCTACATTTGCACACACTGTATATATATGTATTTCTGTTGTATTTTTGACTTTGTTTGTTTTACCCCATATGTAACTCTGTGTTGTTGTTTTTATCGCACTGCTTTGCTTTATCTTGGCCAGGTCGCAGTTGTAAATGAGAACTTGTTCTCAACTGGTTTACCTGGTTAAATAAAGGTGAAAAAAAATAATAATAATTATGTGCATGTGGCCATGTGTCAGGTCATAAGGTCATAAGCACAAAGAAATGATAACACTAGTTCCATTGTTACTCCAATCTCCACACAGCCATCACGAGGAGTTGTATCTACGTCACACGTCATTGACATAACCAGACCAGCTGCAGGGAGTTTATGAAAAACACATACATGTCTCTGCTCTGTATTAACCCTTCAACTGGTTCTCAATCCATAAACATTTTAAGGCATATAGGTGTTTAATTCTACAACATATGTACTTGAAAATCATCCATAAGATTAATTTAGAATTCATGGTAGACTTAACCAGCATGGCTACCACAGCATTCTGCAGCGATACGCCATCCCATCTGGTTTGGGCTCAGGGGGACTATTGTTTGTTTTTCAACAGGACAATGACCCAACACACCTCCGGGCTGTGTAAGGGCTATTTTACCAAGAAGGAGAGAGATGGAGTGCTGCATCAGATGACCTGGCCTCCACAATCCCCTGACCTCAACCCAATTGAGATGGTTTGGGATGTGTCGGACGGCAGAGTGAAGGTAAAGCAGCCAACAAGTGCTCAGTATATGTGGGAACTCCTTCAAGACTGTTGGAAAAGCATTCCAGTTGAAGCTGGTTGAGAGAATGCCAAGAGTGTGCAAAGCTGTCATCAAGGCAAAGGGTGGCTACTTTGAAGAATCTCAAATATAAAATATATTTTGATTTGTTTAACACTGTGGTGTCCAAGTCAACGTTGCTAATTATGCTGTGATGATAAGAAGTCCGCTTACACTGTTCTTTGATTATAAAGATTTATTGTATCAAAGTTCACAGTATTAATTTACAGATATCTGCAGTTATATCTGGAGAGAAACGGCCAATCTGTTGATCCCATATGTTGTCTCTCTCCCTCCCTTTGTTCAGAGCCTGGTATTTATATCCTATGTAACATAATATGGCGTGATTTTAATAAACCCCGGCTTTCACATATCTCCAAATGTCCTCTATTCCAAGAAACCTATGTAGCAATGTTTTTCCAAATGCTTCAGCAAAGCAGAGTAAAGTTCATCTATTACACCATTTGCAAACATCAGCAAAATCAATAGACCTTCAGAAAACTACAACACTTTTTTTGGTTACTACATGATTCAATATGTGTTATTTCATAGTTTTGATGTCTTCACTATTATTCTACAATGTAGAAAATAGTTTTAAAAAATAAAGAAAAACCCTGGAATGAGGAGGTGTGTCCAAACGTTTGACTGTAGGTGTGTCCAACTCTGCATTATTGGAAAATAACCTGTCAGTAAGCATTTCACTGTTAGTCTACACCTGTTGTCTACAAAGCATGTGACCATTTTTTTTGGGGGGACTTCTCAAATCCCGGCCTGGTCTGTCTCGCGATGTTGCGCCTCTGGGTTTAGAAACTCGGATAATATTCTACTGTACCTCGGAATGAAAGATAGGCCTAATAATACAAATGAAAATAAGGAGAGAAATCTTATAGTCAATATTTATTATGAGTAACATTTAAAGCAACACATTTAAATATAAACAAATATTGTAACGGCTCATAAAATTACATTTTGAGCCTTATTGAAACTTAATATCAACAATATGTATATTTTTATTACAAAATGTTACCTTCATTTCCATAGTACAATGTAAAAAAGGAATATCTTAAGTCCCTGTCACCAAATTATGTTCCTGCAATAAAATTATTTTTAAAAATTGAGATATCCACAAACGAACATACAATGTATGCAATTTACAATAAGGAATAAGGTTAAAGCCGTGTTATGTCCAAAGGGGTGTTTCTGTCAGGGTATTTGGGAGGGAGGGATGCGTTTGGGAACACCTGGTCCTTGCTGGGGGAGAGGTGGCTGGGTGGCAGGAGGTTTGTTCCGATAGTTTTCTCCATACCTAAAAGTGACACATTAAAACAAAATAAACATAAAAGCAAATACAACTAAGGCATATGCAATGACACTTTTTTCCCCCCAAATGAAAGTCAAAATATGCTATGATAAAGCATTAATACCTGGGACCTGAGGTAGCTGATGGCGGATATGCAGGCATTGGCTGGAAACAGATATGAAGAGCGCAGAATTACTACAACATATAAATGATGAATAAATCAGGTCCTAGATCTGTTTGTGTCGTATCGCCCACTCCCATTGGTCATCGCCAGACATGGCCAGGCTAGCGCCCACTCCCATTGGTCGTCGCCAGACATGGCCAGGCTATCGCCCACTCCCATTGGTCGTCGCCAGACATGGCCAGGCTATCGCCCACTCCCATTGGTCATCGCCAGACATGGCCAGGCTAGTGAAAGAAAAGGTCTAACCAGACATGTTTGAGGCTTTGGGTTTAATCCCCTGCAAAGGATGACTTCCCTGCACATTTTTACCACGATGGCAGTTGATGGAAAAAACCTGCTCAGCTCTGTATTCTGTTCCACTTAACAAAGACATAGTGTGGTCTGAAATGATTGACCCCCTTGATAAAGATGAGCAAAAATGACTATAAAATAAATCATTTAAAATATTGAGCTATATATTCCCATTTACATTACATTTTACATTTTAGTCATTTAGCAGACGCTCTTATCCAGAGCGACTTACAGTTAGTGAGTGCATACATTATTTATTTTATTGTTATTAAAAAAATATATATAATCATACTAGCCCCCTGTGGGAAACGAACCCACAACCCTGGCGTTGCAAACGCCATGCTCTACCAACTGAGCTACATCCCTGCCGGCCATTCCCTCCCCTACCCTGGACGAATTGTGCGCCGCCCCATGGGTCTCCCGGTCGCGGCCGGCTACGACAGAGCCTGGATTCGAACCAGGATCTCTAGTGGCACAGCTAGCACTGCGATGCAGCGCCTTAGACCACTGCGCCACTCGGGAGACATAGCCCAGTCCCATGGTGGTGCCAAAGAGCTCTATTTTCATGTCATCTGACCAAAGCGCCAGTTCCAATTCAAGTGCCAACGCCGTGACATCAAAATAGAGCTCTTTGGCCACGAACGCCAGTGGTGGGTTTGGCGTTTTGAAATGAGAACGCATGAGCAGAAAATAACCCTATACCTACTGTAAAATATGGCGGTGGAGCTTTGATGTTTTGGGGCTGTTTTGCTTCCACTGGTCCTGGAGCCTTTGTTAAGGTCAACGGCATCATGAACTTTACCCAGTACCAAGACATTTTAGCCAAAAACCTGGTTGCCTCTGAGGAGGCTGAAACTTGGCCGCAAGTGGATCTTCCAGCAAGACTATAACCCCAAGCACACATCAAAATCCACAAATAAATTGTTATTTGGCTACATAATCAACATTTTGCAATGGCCATCTCAGTCTCCGGACTGAAAACCTGTGGTTTGAATTGATGAGGGTAGTCCTCTGTAGCTCAATTGGTAGAGCATGGCGCTTGTAACGCCAGGGTAGTGGGTTCGATCCCCGGGACCACCCATACGTAAAAATGTATGCACACATGGCTGTAAGTAGCTTTGGATAAAAGCGTCTGCTAAATGGCATATTATTATTATTATTATTATAGTCCATAAGCGCAGACAAAGGATATCAAGGATCTGGAAGTGTTCTGTATGGAGGAATGGTCTAAGATCCCTCCCAATGTGTTCTCCAACTCATTAAACATTTTAGAAAAAGGCTCAGTTCTGTTATCCTTGCAAGGTCAGGTATTGAAAACAGGGGTGTCAATTTTGACCTTTAACGTTTTGAGAATTATGTATTAAATAATCATTTCAATTTTTTTTATAGCTCAGTATTTTAATGATTTATTTCAGTCATTTTTGCTCATCTTTATCAAGGGTGTCAATATCAGATCCCACTGTACATGCAGTGGAACTGTTTACCTGACGGGGTGGGGCCTGTGTTGCTGGGGAAACTGTTTACCTGACGGGGTGGGGCCTGTGTTGCTGGGGAAACTGTTTACCTGACGGGGTGGGGCCTGTGTTGCTGGGGCCTGTGGAGTTGCTCGTCTTGGGACATGGCCATTCGCTGTGTTCTTTGACCTGCGGACATTAGACATCATCATGTGAAAAGCAACAGCTGTGACCGGGAGAAAGTTACCCAGTTTTACATAATACATGCTTTTAATCTCATACAATTTCTATGTCACACAACCTGTTGAACGAATCAAAGAAATGCCACAAACTAGGTTTGTACGGTTTTGTGATGAGATGTACCCAGTTTGTCACTTTTTTTTGTTGGTTTACTCATAAGCTTGGCGTCTATAGCTAGGCTAGGCGTCTATAGCTAGGCTAGGCGTCTATAGCTAGGCTAGGTCGTCTATAGCGAGGCAAGGCGTCTATAGCTAGGCTAGGCGTCTATAGCGAGGCAAGGCGTCTATAGCTAGGCTAGGCGTCTATAGCGAGGCTAGGCGTCTATAGCGAGGCTAGGCGTCTATAGCTAGGCGTCTATAGCGAGGCTTGGCGTCTATAGCGAGGCTAGGAGTCTATAGCGAGGCTAGGCGTCTATAGCGAGGCTAGGTGTCTATAGCGAGGCTAGGTGTCTATAGCTAGGCTAGGCGTCTATAGCGAGGCTAGGAGTCTATAGCTAGGCTAGGCGTCTATAGCGAGGCTAGGCGTCTATAGCTAGGCTAGGTGTCTATAGCTAGGCTAGGCGTCTATAGCTAGGCTAGGTGTCTATAGCTAGGCGTCTATAGCTAGGCTAGGCGTCTATAGCGAGGCTAGGCGTCTATAGCGAGGCTAGGCGTCTATAGCTAGGCGTCTATAGCTAGGCTAGGTGTCTATAGCTAGGCGTCTATAGCTAGGCTAGGCGTCTATAGCGAGGCTAGGCGTCTATAGCGAGGCTAGGCGTCTATAGCTAGGCGTCTATAGCGAGGCTAGGCGTCTATAGCGAGGCTAGGAGTCTATAGCGAGGCTAGGCGTCTATAGCGAGGCTAGGTGTCTATAGCGAGGCTAGGAGTCTATAGCTAGGCTAGGCGTCTATAGCTAGGCTAGGCGTCTATAGCTAGGCTAGGCGTCTATAGCGAGGCTAGGCGTCTATAGCGAGGCTAGGTGTCTATAGCTAGGCTAGGTGTCTATAGCTAGGCTAGGCGTCTATAGCTAGGCTAGGCGTCTATAGCGAGGCTAGGCGTCTATAGCGAGGCTAGGTGTCTATAGCTAGGCTAGGTGTCTATAGCTAGGCTAGGTGTCTATAGCTAGGCGTCTATAGCTAGGCGTCTATAGCTAGGATGGGCGTCTATAGCGAGGCTAGGCGTCTATAGCGAGGCTAGGTGTCTATAGCTAGGCTAGGTGTCTATAGCTAGGCGTCTATAGCTAGGCGTCTATAGCTAGGATGGGCGTCTATAGCGAGGCTAGGTGTCTATAGCGAGGTGTCTATAGCGAGGCTAGGCGTCTATAGCTAGGCTAGGTGTCTATAGCTAGGCGTCTATAGCTAGGCGTCTATAGCTAGGCGTCTATAGCTAGGCTAGGCGTCTATAGCTAGGCTAGGTGTCTATAGCTAGGCTAGGCGTCTATAGCGAGGCTAGGCGTCTATAGCGAGGCAAGGAGTCTATAGCTAGGCTAGGCGTCTATAGCTAGGCTAGGCGTCTATAGCGAGGCTAGGAGTCTATAGCTAGGCGTCTATAGCGAGGCTAGGCGTCTATAGCTAGGCTAGGCGTCTATAGCGAGGCTAGGAGTCTATAGCTAGGCGTCTATAGCTAGGCTAGGCGTCTATAGCTAGGCTAGGCGTCTATAGCGAGGCAAGGCGTCTATAGCTAGGCTAGGAGTCTATAGCTAGGCTAGGCGTCTATAGCTAGGCTAGGTGTCTATAGCTAGGCATCTATAGCGAGGCTAGGCGTCTATAGTTAGGCTAGGCGTCTATAGCTAGGCTAGGCGTCTATAGCGAGGCTAGGCGTCTATAGCTAGGCGTCTATAGCTAGGCTAGGCGTCTATAACGAGGCTAGGCGTCTATAGCTAGGCTAGGCGTCTATAGCTAGGCATCTATAGCTAGGCTAGGCGTCTATAGCTAGGCTAGGCGTCTATAGCGAGGCAAGGCGTCTATAGCTAGGCTAGGTGTCTATAGCTAGGCTAGGAGTCTATAGCTAGGCGTCTATAGCGAGGCTAGGTGTCTATAGCTAGGCTAGGCGTCTATAGCTAGGCTAGGTGTCTATAGCTAGGCTAGGTGTCTATAGCTAGGCTAGGCGTCTATAGCGAGGCTAGGTGTCTATAGCTAGGCTAGGTGTCTATAGCTAGGCTAGGAGTCTATAGCTAGGCGTCTATAGCGAGGCTAGGTGTCTATAGCTAGGCTAGGAGTCTATAGCTAGGCTAGGCGTCTATAGCGAGGCTAGGTGTCTATAGCTAGGCATCTATAGCGAGGCTAGGCGTCTATAGTTAGGCTAGGCGTCTATAGCTAGGCTAGGCGTCTATAGCTAGGCGTCTATAGCTAGGCTAGGCGTCTATAACGAGGCTAGGCGTCTATAGCTAGGCTAAGCGTCTATAGCTAGGCTAGGCGTCTATAGCTAGGCTAGGCGTCTATAGCGAGGCAAGGCGTCTATAGCTAGGCTAGGCGTCTATAGCGAGGCTAGGCGTCTATAGCGAGGCAAGGCGTCTATAGCGAGGCTAGGCGTCTATAGCTAGGCTAGGCGTCTATAGCTAGGCTAGGCGTCTATAGCTAGGCTAGGCGTCTATAGCTAGGCTAGGCGTCTATAGCTAGGCTAGGCCTCTATAGCGAGGCTAGGACTCTATAGCTAGGCTAGGAGTCTATAGCTAGGCGTCTATAACTAGGCTAAGCGTCTATAGCTAGGATAGGCGTCTATAGCTAGGCTAGGCCTCTATAGCTAGGCTAGGCCTCTATAGCTAGGCTAGGCGTCTATAGCTAGGATAGGAGTCTATAGCTAGGTGTCTATAGCTAGGCTAGGTGTCTATAGCTAGGCTAGGAGTCTATAGCTAGGCGTCTATAGCTAGGCTAGGAGTCTATAGCTAGGCTAGGCGTCTATAGCTAGGCTAGGCGTCTATAGCTAGGCGTCTATAGCGAGGCTAGGCGTCTATAGTTAGGCTAGGCGTCTATAGCTAGGCTAGGCGTCTATAGCTAGGCTAGGCGTCTATAGCTAGGCTAGGCGTCTATAGCTAGGCTAGGCGTCTATAGCTAGGCTAGGCGTCTATAGCTAGGCTAGGCCTCTATAGCTAGGCTAGGAGTCTATAGCTAGGCTAGGAGTCTATAGCTAGGCGTCTATAGCGAGGCTAGGCGTCTATAGCGAGGCAAGGCGTCTATAGCGAGGCATCTATAGCGAGGCTAGGCGTCTATAGCTAGGCTAGGCGTCTATAGCTAGGCTAGGCGTCTATAGCGAGGCGTCTATAGCTAGGCTAGGCGTCTATAGCTAGGCTAGGCGTCTATAGCTAGGCTAGGCGTCTATAGCTAGGCTAGGCGTCTATAGCGAGGCTAGGCGTCTATAGCGAGGCTAGGCGTCTATAGCTAGGCTAGGCGTCTATAGCTAGGCTAGGCGTCTATAGCGAGGCTAGGCGTCTATAGCTAGGCTAGGCGTCTATAGCTAGGCTAGGCGTCTATAGCTAGGCTAGGAGTCTATAGCTAGGCGTCTATAGCTAGGCTAGGCGTCTATAGCTAGGCTAGGCGTCTATAGCTAGGCTAGGCGTCTATAGCTAGGCTAGGCGTCTATAGCTAGGCTAGGCGTCTATAGCTAGGCTAGGAGTCTATAGCTAGGCTAGGCGTCTATAGCTAGGCTAGGCGTCTATAGCTAGGCTAGGCGTCTATAGCTAGGCTAGGCGTCTATAGCTAGGCTAGGAGTCTATAGCTAGGCTAGGCGTCTATAGCTAGGCTAGGCGTCTATAGCTAGGCTAGGCGTCTATAGCTAGGCTAGGCGTCTATAGCTAGGCTAGGCGTCTATAGCTAGGTGTCCATCCAATTAGCAATAGATTTTCATGCGAATACTCTAGAATCCGCATAAAGAAAATATACACATTTTCCCACCAGTGGTGTGTTTCCACCAAACTGACTTGTTGCGGATAAAAAAAAGTGCGTGATGACGAAGTGCACACGAAATGTTCTTCTTCGCTTAAGTATTCGTGTACCGAATAACAATCTAAAGTTCAATATGTTTCCGTTGCATTTTTAACTCGACCAATAGTTTTTTTTCCACAACTGTTTGCGTTAAATAGCAAATGTGCCCACTCTGGTCTTGGCACGCGAGCTCCAGCCAACCGCTCAACAGCTCTCAGATAGAGAAGGTTAGTCTGAGCTCCAGCCAACCGCTCAACAGCTCTCAGATACAGAAGGTTAGTCTGAGCTCCAGCCAACCGCTCAACAGCTCTCAGATAGAGTAGGTTAGTCTGAGCTCCAGCCAACCGCTCAACAGCTCTCAGATACAGAAGGTTAGTCTGAGCTCCAGCCAACCGCTCAACAGCTCTCAGATAGAGTAGGTTAGTCTGAGCTCCAGCCAACCGCTCAACAGCTCTCAGATACAGTGGGTTAGTCTGAGCTCCAGCCAACCGCTCAACAGCTCTCAGATAGAGTAGGTTAGTCTGAGCTCCAGCCAACCGCTCAACAGCTCTCAGATACAGTAGGTTAGTCTGAGCTCCAGCCAACCGCTCAACAGCTCTCAGATACAGTGGGTTAGTCTGAGCTCCAGCCAACCGCTCAACAGCTCTCAGATACAGTGGGTTAGTCTGAGCTCCAGCCAACCGCTCAACAGCTCTCAGATACAGTAGGTTAGTCTGAGCTCCAGCCAACCGCTCAACAGCTCTCAGATACAGTGGGTTAGTCTGAGCTCCAGCCAACCGCTCAACAGCTCTCAGATACAGTGGGTTAGTCTGAGCTCCAGCCAACCGCTCAACAGCTCTCAGATACAGTGGGTTAGTCTGAGCTCCAGCCAACCGCTCAACAGCTCTCAGATACAGTGGGTTAGTCTGAGCTCCAGCCAACCGCTCAACAGCTCTCAGATACAGTGGGTTAGTCTGAGCTCCAGCCAACCGCTCAACAGCTCTCAGATACAGTGGGTTAGTCTACATGATGAGATTATTATGGGTAAGAGAGAGAGTATTTGTATTTGTCAAACGGCAGTCGAGCATCGATCATCATGTCACCAGAATAAGACCGTAGATTTTTTTTGGCAGTCGAGCATCGATCTTCATGTCACCAGAATAAGACATTAGATTTTTTTGGGGCAGTCGAGCATCGATCATCATGTCACCAGAATAAGACCTTAGATTTTTTTTTGGGCAGTCGAGCATCGATCATCATGTCACCAGAATAAGACCCTCGATGTTTATTGGAAAGGAGCATCAAGCTCATCACCGTGCACTTTCACCACCCTGTGAAGTTCATCATAACTTATTTAATATGTAGCCTGATAAACTGAATGGTTTCCAGAGTCGTAGTGGGAGGACCACACACCATGTCATCACGTGACTCCAAGTTTACTTCGATATAATGGTTATTATTTCAATATTTGCACATAAAAAGGTGTTTCCGTCGCCATTTCTCGCATAAATAATATGATCAATCCAAAAGGATCCCACCATTGTCGAACAAACACATGATCTGCTAGCATTTATACCATGTCACCGCAACGTCCTGTTTCCATCACAGCTGACTTTACTCACAAACTGTGGATGGAAACGTGGTTATAGACAAACATTGTTTATACACATGACTGGGTTTACCTCGAGCATGTTGATCGCAGTCCTTTGAGGCATCGTTCCAGGGTATCCCTTCTAAACACATAGAGCAGCACCAACACCAGTAGCACCAGGATGGGAACCACCAGCAGAAAGAAGATCAGCAGGCCGTCCCTCAGGGAGTGATCTGGGAACAGCAGAGGGATAGTTATTAGTGAAGATCAGCAGGCCGTCCCTCAGGGAGTGATCTGGGAACAGCAGAGGGATAGTTATTAGTGAAGATCAGCAGGCCGTCCCTCAGGGAGTGATCTGGGAACAGCAGAGGGATAGTTATTAGTGAAGATCAGCAGGCCGTCCCTCAGGGAGTGATCTGGGAACAGCAGAGGGATAGTTATTAGTGAAGATCAGCAGGCCGTCCCTCAGGGAGTGATCTGGGAACAGCAGAGGGATAGTTATTAGTGAAGATCAGCAGGCCGTCCCTCAGGGAGTGATCTGGGAACAGCAGAGGGATAGTTATTAGTGAAGATCAGCAGGCCGTCCCCCAGGGAGTGATCTGGGAACAGCAGAGGGATAGTTATTAGTGAAGATCAGCAGGCCGTCCCCCAGGGAGTGATCTGGGAACAGCAGAGGGATAGTTATTAGTGAAGATCAGCAGGCCGTCCCACAGGGAGTGATCTGGGAACAGCAGAGGGATAGTTATTAGTGAAGATCAGCAGGCCGTCCCTCAGGGAGTGATCTGGGAACAGCAGAGGGATAGTTATTAGTGAAGATCAGCAGGCCGTCCCTCAGGGAGTGATCTGGGAACAGCAGAGGGATAGTTATTAGTGAAGATCAGCAGGCCGTCCCTCAGGGAGTGATCTGGGAACAGCAGAGGGATAGTTATTAGTGAAGATCAGCAGGCCGTCCCCCAGGGAGTGATCTGGGAACAGCAGAGGGATAGTTATTAGTGAAGATCAGCAGGCCGTCCCCCAGGGAGTGATCTGGGAACAGCAGAGGGATAGTTATTAGTGAAGATCAGCAGGCCGTCCCTCAGGGAGTGATCTGGGAACAGCAGAGGGATAGTTATTAGTGAAGATCAGCAGGCCGTCCCTCAGGGAATAATCTGGGAACAGCAGAGGGATAGTTATTAGTGAAGATCAGCAGGCCGTCCCTCAGGGAGTGATCTGGGAACAGCAGAGGGATAGTTATTAGTGAAGATCAGCAGGCCGTCCCTCAGGGAGTGATCTGGGAACAGCAGAGGGATAGTTATTAGTGAAGATCAGCAGGCCGTCCCTCAGGGAGTGATCTGGGAACAGCAGAGGGATAGTTATTAGTGAAGATCAGCAGGCCGTCCCTCAGGGAATAATCTGGGAACAGCAGAGGGATAGTTATTAGTGAAGATCAGCAGGCCGTCCCACAGGGAGTGATCTGGGAACAGTTATTAGTAAAGAGAACAATACAACTTTATTGTCCATGTTACAACAAATGCGTCTTCTGCCCCAACTCCCCTGACAGCACGCATCACACACAGGTGCAGTCCATTCAGCTCACTCTGTGCAGTGTGACGAGTTTGCACATTTGAGACATGCCTGAAACTGCAAACCCAATCGGTGCACAGGGCGAGGTAAAACGCCTTACCATATAGACCAGCAGACAGGACTGATCATGAGGGATCCACTTTAAAAGACACTCTACTACACTTGAAAGCCAATCAATTAAGCTATAATATATCAGACAGCGGTAGTAACAATCTGTAATGGCAGGTAGAGATGGGAAAGGTGAACAGTGAACAGTACCTATCTATAATGGCAGGTAGAGATGGGAAAGGTGAACAGTGAACAGTACCTATCTATAATGGCAGGTAGAGATGGGAAAGGTGAACAGTGAACAGTACCTATCTATAATGGCAGGTAGAGATGGGAAAGGTGTACAGTGAACAGTACCTATCTATAATGGCAGGTAGAGATGGGAAAGGTGTACAGTGAACAGTACCTATCTATAATGGCAGGTAGTGATGGGAAAGGTGAACAGTGAACAGTACCTATCTATAATGGCAGGTAGAGATGGGAAAGGTGAACAGTGAACAGTACCTATCTATAATGGCAGGTAGAGATGGGAAAGGTGTACAGTGAACAGTACCTATCTATAATGGCAGGTAGAGATGGGAAAGGTGTACAGTGAACAGTACCTATCTATAATGGCAGGTAGAGATGGGAAAGGTGTACAGTGAACAGTACCTATCTGAGCAGGGCCGCTGTCCACACTGCCCCCACTCCCGGACTTGGCACAGTAAGGAGGTCCCCAGCCGTCAATACAGTGGCAGTTCCCCCGGTTATTACACACCTGGGGAAGATATATCAACCAATCAATCAATTAATTAATTAACCAATCAACCAACCAATACAATAGACACCGAGATCTCTCCCCAGAAGAGGCCATCGGATAGCCTGCAACATGTGATGTGTCCAACCCCTTCTAGAGGACGAGATCTCTCCCCAGAAGAGGCCATCAGAGAGCCTGCAAGGTGTGATGTGTCCAACCCCTTCTAGAGGACGAGATCTCTCCCCAGAAGAGGCCATCAGAGAGCCTGCAACATGTGATGTGTCCAACCCCTTTCTAGAGGACGACATCTTATCTTACCCCCCGACTGTTACATGTGTTCTTGGCATCACAGTGGAGGTTCACAGGCAGTAGAGCTGAGGCATTCACACACTGGAAGTCAATACAGGCCTGGAAGAAAAAAGATGAGTACTGGGTTTTATCTCTGGATTCAATCAAATGTCCCATAGCAATGTCTGCAAAGCATTACTGTCCTCCTAATGCCTCAACACACACACACACCCTGTGGAAGAAGTGAAATCATCTTAGAAAGATAGGTCGGCAGGTAGCTTAGTGGTTTAGAGCGCTGTGCCAGTAACCGAAAGGTCGCTGGTTCTAATCCCTGAGCCGACTAGGTGAAAAATCTGTCGATGTGCCCTTGAGCAAGGCACTTAACCCTAATTGCTCCTGTAAGTCGCTCTGGATAAGAGTGTCTGCTAAATGACTAAAATGTCAAATGGAAAGATGGAAAAGGGACCCCAAAACCAAAATGACCCATAAGCCTTACCATTCCCTTGGCACAGGGGCTGCCCCGGTGGACATAGGCAGGGTCCAGAACATCAGTGCCAAGGTTAAAGTCTGCGTTGACACATGACGAGCCATCTATAATCTGGTTACTGACGGAGCCTCCAGGAGGGGGCTTGTTGGTGTCTACATTAGTGCACTGCACCTTCCCACACATGGCATTACTGCAGGGAGACAGTGGAGACAGGGACGGCATCAGCAGTAACTCTATACTCAGCACTGCACCTTCCCACACATGGCATTACTGCAGGGAGACAGTGGAGACAGGGACGGCATCAGCAGTAACTCTATACTCAGCCCGTTTCTGGTTCTATACTCAGCCCGTTTCTGGTTCTATACTCAATTCCTATACTCAGGCCGTTTCTGGTTCAATACTCAGCCCATTTCTATTCTCAGTCTGTTTCTGTTTCCATACTCAGGCCGTTTCTATACTCAGCCCGTTTCTGGTTCTATACTCAGGCCATTTCTGGTTCAATACTCAGCCCGTTTCTATTCTCAGTCTGTTTCTGGTTCAATACTCAGCCCGTTTCTATTCTCAGTCTGTTTCTGGTTCTATACTCAGCCCGTTTCTGGTTCTATACTCAGGCCATTTCTGGTTCAATACTCAGCCCGTTTCTATTCTCAGTCCGTTTCTGGTTCTATACTCAGCCTGGTTCTGGTTCTATACTCAGCCTGGTTCTGGTTCTATACTCAGTCTGTTTCTATACTTGGTCTGTTTCTATACTCAGCCCGTTTACATATTCAGCCCATCTCTATACTCAGCCCGTTTCTGTTTCTGTTCCTATACTCAGCCCATTTCTGTTTCTATAGTCAGCCCGTTTCCTATACTCAGCCCGTTTCCTATACTCAGCCCGTTTCTGTTCCTATACTCAGCCCGTTTCTGTTTCTGTTCCTATACTCAGCCCGTTTCTGTTTCTATAGTCAGCCCGTTTCCTATACTCAGCCCGTTTCTGTTTCTATAGTCAGCCCGTTTCCTATACTCAGCCCGTTTCCTATACTCAGCCCGTTTCTGGTTCTATACTCAGCCCGTTTCTGTTTCTATACTCAGCCCGTTTCTATACTCAGCCCGTTTCCTATACTCAGCCCGTTTCTATACTCAGCCCGTTTCCTATACTCAGCCCGTTTCTGTTTCTGTTCCTATACTCAGCCCGTTTCCGTTTCTATACTCAGCCCGTTTCTATACTCAGCCCGTTTCCTATACTCAGCCCGTTTCTGTTTCTGTTCCTATACTCAGCCCGTTTCTGTTTTCTATACTCAGCCCGTTTTCCTATACAATATGACAAATATAAATTCACTAAGACAAAATAAATAAAATATTTCTTATCTTACTTTTAATTATGAATGCTGATAACAAATTCTGAGCACTTACGCCGAGCTACATTTCACATAGTTCCCTGACGATGTCATTCCACAGTTCCCAAACGTATCCCCCTTTAGATTAGCAGTCTGAAAGCAGACATCTGCAGCCTTTCTTGCACCTGGAAATAAAATAATCAAAAGATATACATTTCAGACTAAGAAATAAAAGTATTAACTGCCAGACACAAGGTGACAGTACTTTCTTGTTCGTTTAAAAAGGCCAATGCAGTCATGTCAGATATACCGGTGTTCATTTTGTACAATAGCCTACCTTCTTCAAAGAGAAATTTGCATTGGTAGTCGTAGGTCTGGCAGCGGCCCTCGTAACAGTATGCTGCGTCATTCTCACAGGGAAGCCCGTCCATGATATAGAAGTCAGAGGGACAGAAGGCTGCGGAGCCGTTGCAGTATTCTGGGAGGTCACATGTGTTGACAGATCCCCTGCACGGTGTCCCTGACACGCTGATCTGAAATTGGAGAGAAATTAGGCCGGAGAAACGTTATTAATCATTTTTCAAAAATCGGTTGACGGATCCATCATTGCATTAAAAAGTTGAAACCTCCCAAACATTTCGGACAAACAGCGCAAACACAATCCTAGGCCCTCCCCCCCCCGCCCAACAAACGACTCTAATTGAAAATCATTGATTTGCTGTCCGGTTCGGGAGCATCCTAATCCATACAGTTTAGAAGACAGACAGCAGCCGACTAACCTTGCAGTCCTTGCAGCAGCTTCCCTGAGCGCAGGCCGATCCCCAGGTCAACTTACAGGTGGCCGCGTCACAGCACTTATTGGTACACTCCTGCAACATCGCCAAGATTAGCACATTCAGGCATGACAACGCCAACAACTAATTCTGAACCTACACATCCATGCATAACTGACCAAATTATAAAACAAATCCTTAAAGTGAGTGTGGAAGAGCTGAAAAAAAAAAAAGATTGTTGTCTATCAACAATGATAAAGCTACCTGGGTCTGACATCTTGGATGGAAAATTACTGAAGATGATAGCGGACGATATTGCCACTCCTATTGGCCATATCTTCAATCTAAGCCAGGAAAGTGTGTGCCCTCAGGCCTGGAGGGAAGCTAAAGTAATTCCACTACCAAAGAATAGCAAAGCAACCTTTACCGGCTCAAACAGCCGACCAATCAGCCCGTTACCAACCCTTAGTAAAGGGGCCATTTCTTTGGGGGACCAGATACAATGCTATTTCACAGTAAGCAAGTTAACAGACTTTCAGCACGATAATAGGGAAGGACATTCAACAAGCACAACATTGACTGATGACTGGCTGAGAGATATTGATGATAAAAAGATTGTGGGAGCTGTTCTGTTAGTCTTCAGTGCAGCTTCTGACATTATCAATCATAATCTGCTGATGGAAAAACTTGTTATGGCTTTACATCCCCTGCTATATCATGGATCGAGAGCTACTGGTCTAACAGAACACAGAGGGTGTTCTTTAATGGAAGCCTCTCCAAGCCTCTCCAACAAAATCCAGGTAGAGTCAGGCATTCCCCAGGGCAGCTGTCTAGGCCCCTTACTTTTTTCAATCTTTACTAATGACCTGCCACTGGCTCTGAGTAAAGCCTGTGTGTCTATATATGCTGATGACTCAATATTATACACGTCAGCTACCATAGCGAGTGAAATCACTGCAACACTTAAAGAGCTGCAGTCAATTTAAGAATGGGTGGCAAGAAATAAGCTGGTCCTAAATATTAAAAAAACTAAAAGCATTGTATTTGGCACCAATCATTCACTAAACACTAAACCTCAACTAAATCCTGTAATGAATAATGTGGAATTTGAGCAAGCTGAGGAGACTAAACTGCATGGAGTAACCCTGGATTGTAAAATGTAATTGTCAAAACATATTGATGAAACAGTAGCTAAGATGTCCATAATAAAAGTGCTGCTCTGCTTTCTTGACATTGCTATCAACAAGGCAGGTCCTACAGGCCCTAGTTTTGTTGCACCTGGACTACTGTCCAGTCGTGTGGTCAGGTGCCACCAAGAGGGACTTGGGAAATTACAATTGGCCCAGAACAGGGCAGCATGGCTGGCCCTTAAATTACACGGAGAGCTAACATTATTAATATGCATGTCAATCTCTCCTGGCTCAAAGTGGAGGAGAGATTCACTTCATCACTACTTGTATTTGTGAGAAGTATTTGACATGCTGAATGCACTGAGCTGTCTGTTTAAACTACTGGCACACAGCTCGGACACCCATGCATACCCCACAAGACATGCCACCAGAGGTCTCTTCACAGTCCCCAAGTCCAGAACAGACTATGGGAGGCGCACAGTACTACATAGAGCCATGACTACATGGAACTCTATTCCACATCAACTCATTCAAGCAGTAGAATCAGATATTTTTTTAAAAACCAGATAAAACTACACCTTATGGAACAGCCGGGACTGTGAAGAGACACACACACAGACACAGACACACATGAGACATGCACGTACACAAGGATAGATATGTGATAGAGTAGTGGCCTGAGGGAACACACTTAATGTGTTGTGAAATCGGTTGTAATTGTATTTAACTGCCTTCATTTTGTTGGACCAAGTACAGTAGCTGATGCCTTGGCAGGAACTAATGGGGATCCATAATAAACCCCAGGAAGAGTAGCTGCTGCCTTGGCAGGAACTAATGGGGCTCCATAATAAACCCCAGGAAGAGTAGCTGCTGCCTTGGCAGGAACTAATGGGGATCCATAATAAACCCCAGGAAGAGTAGCTGCTGCCTTGGCAGGAACTAATGGGGATCCATAATAAACCCCAGGAAGAGTAGCTGCTGCCTTGGCAGGAACTAATGGGGATCCATAATAAACCCCAGGAAGAGTAGCTGCTGCCTTGGCAGGAACTAATGGGGATCCATAATAAACCCCAGGAAGAGTAGCTGCTGCCTTGGCAGGAACTAATGGGGATCCATAATAAACCCCAGGAAGAGTAGCTGCTGCCTTGGCAGGAACTAATGGGGATCCATAATAAACCCCAGGAAGAGTAGCTACTGCCTTGGCAGGAACTAATGGGGATCCATAATAAACCCCAGGAAGAGTAGCTGCTGCCTTGGCAGGAACTAATGGGGATCCTTAATAAACCCCAGGAAGAGTAGCTGCTGCCTTGGCAGGAACTAATGGGGATCCATAATAAACCCCAGGAAGAGTAGCTGCTGCCTTGGCAGGAACTAATGGGGATCCATAATAAACCCCAGGAAGAGTAGCTGCTGCCTTGGCAGGAACTAATGGGGATCCATAATAAACCCCAGGAAGAGTAGCTGCTGTCTTGGCAGGAACTAATGGGGATCCATAATAAACCCCAGGAAGAGTAGCTGCTGCCTTGGCAGGAACTAATGGGGATCCATAATAAACCCCAGGAAGAGTAGCTGCTGCCTTGGCAGGAACTAATGGGGATCCATAATAAACCCCAGGAAGAGTAGCTGCTGCCTTGGCAGGAACTCATGGGGATCCATAATAAACCCCAGGAAGAGTAGCTGCTGCCTTGGCAGGAACTAATGGGGATCCATAATAAACCCCAGGAAGAGTAGCTGCTGCCTTGGCAGGAACTAATGGGGATCCATAATAAACCCCAGGAAGAGTAGCTGCTGCCTTGGCAGGAACTAATGGGGATCCATAATAAACCCCAGGAAGAGTAGCTGCTGCCTTGGCAGGAACTAATGGGGATCCATAATAAACCCCAGGAAGAGTAGCTGCTGCCTTGGCAGGAACTAATGGGGATCCATAATAAACCCCAGGAAGAGTAGCTGCTGCCTTGGCAGGAACTAATGGGGATCCATAATAAACCCCAGGAAGAGTAGCTGCTGCCTTGGCAGGAACTAATGGGGATCCATAATAAACCCCAGGAAGAGTAGCTGCTGCCTTGGCAGGAACTAATGGGGATCCATAATAAACCCCAGGAAGAGTAGCTGCTGCCTTGGCAGGAACTAATGGGGATCCATAAAAAAACCCAGGAAGAGTAGCTGCTGCCTTGGCAGGAACTAATGGGGATCCACAATAAACCCCAGGAAGAGTAGCTGCTGCCTTGGCAGGAACTAATGGGGATCCATAATAAACCCCAGGAAGAGTAGCTGCTGCCTTGGCAGGAACTAATGGGGATCCATAATAAACCCCAGGAAGAGTAGCTGCTGCCTTGGCAGGAACTAATGGGGATCCATAATAAACCATTTACATTTACATTTACGTCACTTAGCAGACGCTCTTATCCAGAGCGACTTACAGTTAGCACATACATTATTTTATCGAACCCACAACCCTGGCGTTGCAAACGCCATGCTCTACCAACTGAGCTACATCCCCTGCCGGCCATTCCCTCCCCTATCCTGGACGACGCTGGGCCAATTGTGCGCCGCCCCATGGGTCTCCCGGTCGCGGCCGGCTACAACAGAGCCTGGATTCGAACCAGGATCTCTAGTGGCACAGCTAGCACTGCGATGCAGTGCCTTAGACCACTGCGCCACTCGGGAGACAAACCCCAGGAAGAGTAGCTGCTGCCTTGGCAGGAACTAATGGGGATCCATAATAAACCCCAGGAAGAGTAGCTGCTGCCTTGGCAGGAACTAATGGGGATCCATAATAAACCCCAGGAAGAGTAGCTGCTGCCTTGGCAGGAACTAATGGGGATCCACAATAAACCCCAGGAAGAGTAGCTGCTGCCTTGGCAGGAACTAATGGGGATCCATAATAAACCCCAGGAAGAGTAGCTGCTGCCTTGGCAGGAACTAATGGGGCTCCATAATAAACCCCAGGAAGAGTAGCTGCTGCCTTGGCAGGAACTAATGGGATCCATAATAAACCCCAGGAAGAGTAGCTGCTGCCTTGGCAGGAACTAATGGGGATCCATAATAAACCCCAGGAAGAGTAGCTGCTGCCTTGACAGGAACTAATGGGATCCATAATAAACCCCAGGAAGAGTAGCTGCTGCCTTGGCAGGAACTAATGGGGATCCACAATAAACCCCAGGAAGAGTAGCTGCTGCCTTGGCAGGAACTAATGGGGATCCATAATAAACCCCAGGAAGAGTAGCTGCTGCCTTGGCAGGAACTAATGGGGCTCCATAATAAACCCTAGGAAGAGTAGCTGCTGCCTTGGCAGGAACTAATGGGGATCCTTAATAAACCCCAGGAAGAGTAGCTGCTGCCTTGCCAGGAACTAATGGGGATCCATAATAAACCCCAGAAAGAGTAGCTGCTGCCTTGCCAGGAACTAATGGGGATCCATAATAAACCCCAGGAAGAGTAGCTGCTGCCTTGGCAGGAACTAATGGGGATCCATAATAAACCCCAGGAAGAGTAGCTGCTGCCTTGACAGGAACTAATGGGGATCCATAATAAACCCCAGGAAGAGTAGCTGCTGCCTTGGCAGGAACTAATGGGGATCCATAATAAACCCCAGGAAGAGTAGCTGCTGCCTTGGCAGGAACTAATGGGGATCCATAATAAACCCCAGGAAGAGTAGCTGCTGCCTTGCCAGGAACTAATGGGGATCCATAATAAACCCCAGGAAGAGTAGCTGCTGCCTTGGCAGGAACTAATGGGGATCCATAATAAACCCCAGGAAGAGTAGCTGCTGCCTTGGCAGGAACTAATGGGGATCCATAATAAACCCCAGGAAGAGTAGCTGCTGCCTTGGCAGGAACTAATGGGGATCCATAATAAACCCCAGGAAGAGTAGCTGCTGCCTTGCCAGGAACTAATGGGGATCCATAATAAACCCCAGGAAGAGTAGCTGCTGCCTTGGCAGGAACTAATGGGGATCCATAATAAACCCCAGGAAGAGTAGCTGCTGCCTTGACAGGAACTAATGGGGATCCATAATAAACCCCAGGAAGAGTAGCTGCTGCCTTGGCAGGAACTAATGGGGATCCATAATAAACCCCAGGAAGAGTAGCTGCTGCCTTGGCAGGAACTAATGGGGATCCATAATAAACCCCAGGAAGAGTAGCTGCTGCCTTGGCAGGAACTAATGGGGATCCATAATAAACCCCAGGAAGAGTAGCTGCTGCCTTGGCAGGAACTAATGGGGATCCATAATAAACCCCAGGAAGAGTAGCTGCTGCCTTGGCAGGAACTAATGGGGATCCATAATAAACCCCAGGAAGAGTAGCTGCTGCCTTGGCAGGAACTAATGGGGATCCATAATAAACCCCAGGAAGAGTAGCTGCTGCCTTGGCAGGAACTAATGGGGATCCAATAATGAATCCAAAACACCACACAACACTCAGCCAAAGCTCCCATTAACACAACATCTTCGTAATAATATAAAGCAATTAATCATGAATCAATTATACATATCAATCAATGTGTCAATGAATCAACAAATCAACAATTATAGAAAGCCATTCAATAGGTAACGTATTCCCACTAGTATAGTGAGGCACCATGGCCTATTGTTATTGTTGACAGACAGACAGGTAGTCAGACAGACAGGCAGACAGACAGAGACAGACAGGTAGTCAGACAGACAGACAGGCAGACAGACAGACAGAGACAGACAGAGACAGACAGAGACAGACAGAGACAGACAGAGACAGACAGAGACAGACAGAGACAGACAGAGACAGACAGACAGACAGACAGACAGACAGACAGACAGACAGACAGACAGGCAGACAGGCAGACAGAGACAGACAGGCAGACAGACAGACAGACAGAGACAGACAGTACCTGGGGTGTTCCACAGTCACACGCCTCTCCTTCCTCCAACATGCCGTTGCCACACTTAGCAACAGAGATGACGTTTGACTGGGAGGGCTGGTTCAGCAGACACATCCCTCCGCCACGCAGGACCAGACGCTCAAAGTCAGAGGCACTACAGCCACTGAAGAGGGTGGATCCACTGGGAGGAGAAGACATCTAACAATGCTGTACATGCATACTATAGAAATGGAATCATTCAATCATTTACAAAATCAATGGCTTCATTTCTATCAGACATCCACTTATCAATTTGACCAACAGTATGTGGACACCCGCTCGTCAAACATCTCATTCCAGAATCATGGGCATTAATATGGAGTTGGTCCCCCTCCTTTGCTGCTATAACAGCCTCCACTCTTCTGGGAAGGCTTTCCACTAGATGTTGGAACATTGCGGGACTTGCTTCCATTCAGCCACAAGAGCATTAGTGAGGTTCGGGCACTGATGTTGGGCGTTTAGGCCTGGCTCGCAGTCGGCGTTCCAATTCATTCCAAAGGTGTTCAATAGGGTTGAGGTCAGGGCTCTGTGCAGGCCAGTCAAGTTCTTCCACACCGATCTCGACAAACCATTTCTGTATGGACCTCGGTTTGTGCACAGGGGCATTGTCATGCTGAAACAGGAAAGGGCCTTCCCCAAACTGTTGCCACAAAGTTGGAAGCACAGAATCGTCTAGAATGCCATTGTATGCTGTTGCGTTAAGATTTCCCTTCACTGGAACTAAGGGGCCTGAACCATGAAAAACAGCCCCAGACCATTATTCCTCCTCCACCAAACTTTATAGTTGGCACTATGCATTGGGGCATGTAGCGTTCTCCTGGCATCCGCCAAACCCAGCTTGGTCCGTCGGACTGCCAGATGGTGAAGCGTTTCCACTGCTCCAATCCAATAGCGGCGAGCTTTACACCACTCCAGCCGACGCTTGGCATTGCGCATGGTGATCTTAGGCTTGTGTGCGCCTGCTCGGCCATGGAAACCCATTTCATGAAGCTCCCAACGAACAGTTATTGTGCTGACGTTGCTTCCAGAGGCCGTTTGGAACTCGGTAGTGAGTGTTGCAACCGAGGACAGACAATTGAATTATGCTATGCGCTTCAGCTCTCGGCGGTCCCGTTCTGTGAGCTTGTGTGGCCTACCACTTCGCGGTTGAGCCGTTGTTGCTCCTAAACGTTTCCACTTCACAATAACAGCACTTACAGTTGACCGGGGCAGCTCTAGCAGGGCAGAATGTTGACAAACTGACATGCTGGAAAGGTGGCATCCTATGACGGTGCCACGTTGAAAGTCACTGAGCTCTTCAGTAAGGCCATTCTACTGCCATTGTTTGTCCATGGAGATTGCATAGCTGTGTGATCGATTTTATACACCTTTCAGCCACACCCGTTGCTGACATAGCCAAATCCACTAATTTGAAGGGGTGTCCACATACCTTTGTGTATACATACACTACCAGTCAAAAGTTTGGATACACCTACTCATTCAAGGGTTTTTCTTTATTTTTACATTGTAGACTAATAGTGAAGACCTCAAAACTATGAAATAACACACATGGAATCATGTAGTAACCAAAAAAGTGTTAAACAAATGAAAAGAGATTTTATATTTGAGATTCTTCAAATAGCCACCATTTTGCCTTGATGACAGCTTTGCACACTCTTGGCATTCTCTCAACCAGCTTCATGAGGTAGTCACCTGGAATGCATTTCAATTAACAGGTGTGCCTTCTTAAAAGTTAATTTGTGGAATTCCTTTCCTTCTTAATGCGTTTGAGCCAATCAATTGTGCTGTGACAAGGTAGGGGGGTATACAGAAGATAGCCCAATTTGGTAAAAGACCAAGTCCATATTATGGCAAGAGCAGCTCAAATAAGCAAAGAGAAACGACAGTCCATCATTACTTTAAGACATGAAGGTCAGTCAATGTGGAAAATTTCAAGAACTTTTAAAGTTTCTTCAAGTGCAGTCGCTAAAACCATCAAGCGCTATGATGAAACTGGCTCTCATGAGGACCGCCACAGGAAAGGAAGACCCAGAGTTACCTCTGCTACAGAGGATAAGTTCATTAGAGTTACCAGCCTCAGAAATTGCAGCCCAAATAAATGCTTCACATAGTTCAAATAACAGACACATCTCAACATCAACTGTTCAGAGGGGACTGTGTGAATCAGGCCTTCATGGTTGAATTGCTGCAAAGAAACCACTACTAAAGGACACCAATAAGAAGAAGAGACCTTCTTGGGCCAAGAAACACGACCAATGGACATTAGACCGGTGGAAATGTGTCCTTTGGTCTGGAGTCCAAATTTGAGAATTTTGGCTCCAACCGCCGTGTCTTTGTGAGACGTGGTGTGGGTGAATGGATGATCTCTGCATGTGTAGTTCCCACCGTAAAGCATGGAGGAGGAGGTGTTATGGTGTGGGGGGGCTTTGCTGGTGACACCGTCTGTGATTTATTTAGAATTCAAGGCACACTTAACCAGCATGGCTACCACAGCATTCTGCAGCGATACGCCATCCCATCTGGTTTGGGCTTAGTGGGACTATCATTTGTTTTTCAACAGGACAATGACCCAACACACCTCCAGGCTGTGTAAGGGCTATTTGACGAAGAAGGAGAGTGATGGAGTGCTGCATCAGATGACCTGGCCTCCACAATCCCCCGACCTCAACCCAATTGAGATGGTTTGGGATGAGTGAAGGAAAAGCAGCCAACAAGTGCTCAGCATATGTGGGAATTCCTTCAAGGCTGTTGGAAAAGCATTCCAGGTGAAGCTGGTTGAGAGAATGCCAAGAGTGTGCAAAGGGTGGCTATTTGAAGAATCTGAAATAAATATATTTTTTAAATTGTTAACACTTTTTTGGTTACTACATGATTCCATGTGTTATTTCATAGTTGAGGTCTTCACTATTATTCTACAATGTAAAAAATTGTCAAAAATAAAGAAAAACCCTTGAATGAGTAGAAGTGTCCAAACAGTGTTGACCAATACAGTGGCAACAAACAGGTTGAATAGCAGATGGCCTCTTAAAAAGACAATGCAAAGGGGGGAAAAAAAGAGGTCAAATAAAAAGGAGAACGTTGGTTTTAGTGTGTGGTGATGACAGGACTTTACTTACGTTGCCGTGGCAGCCATGACACAGCTCCCTCCATTACAGGTGCAGCGGCCGTCATCGTGATTCATGCCCAGGTTATGGCCCATCTCGTGGGCCACTACGGTGGAGACGTAGCCCAGATTGTCGCCACCATACTGGAGAAAACATTCAGTGGAAGACACACACACGCGCTGCTCATATAGGTTTCATATTTGGAATCGTTCAAAGTGTATAAGAATAAATTATGATTTAAACCAAAAGCACAAAAAGGAGTTTAAAATACTCTGAGTACCATAACGACAAACAGGAGCCTTTGGAACCTGGTATTACACAGAGCGCTGCACATTACAATACAAAGGAGAATCTGTGGAATGCCACAGATGCTGTGCTTCGTCACTGTGGACTGGTCTGTGGAATGCCACAGACGCTGTTCTTCGTCACTGTGGACTGGTCTGTGGAATGCCACAGACGCTGTTCTTCGTCACTGTGGACTGGTCTGTGGAATGCCACAGACGCTGTGCTTCGTCACTGTGGACTGGTCTGTGGAATGCCACAGACGCTGTGCTTCGTCACTGTGGACTGGTCTGTGGAATGCCACAGACGCTGTGCTTTGTGACTGTGGACTGGTCTGTGGAATGCCACAGACGCTGTGCTTCGTCACTGTGGACTGGTCTGTGGAGTGCCACAGACGCTGTGCTTCGTCACTGTGGACTGGTCTGTGGAATGCCACAGACGCTGTGCTTCGTCACTGTGGACTGGTCTGCGGAATGCCACAGACGCTGTGCTTCGTCACTGTGGACTGGTCTGTGGAATGCCACAGACGCTGTGCTTCGTCACTGTGGACTGGTCTGTGGAATGCCACAGACGCTGTTCTTCGTCACTGTGGACTGGTCTGTGGAATGCCACAGACGCTGTTCTTCGTCACTGTGGACTGGTCTGTGGAATGCCACAGACGCTGTGCTTCGTCACTGTGGACTGGTCTGTGGAATGCCACAGACGCTGTGCTTCGTCACTGTGGACTGGTCTGTGGAATGCCACAGACGCTGTGCTTTGTGACTGTGGACTGGTCTGTGGAATGCCACAGACGCTGTGCTTCGTCACTGTGGACTGGTCTGTGGAGTGCCACAGACGCTGTGCTTCGTCACTGTGGACTGGTCTGTGGAATGCCACAGACGCTGTGCTTCGTCACTGTGGACTGGTCTGCGGAATGCCACAGACGCTGTGCTTCGTCACTGTGGACTGGTCTGTGGAATGCCACAGACGCTGTGCTTCGTCACTGTGGACTGGTCTGTGGAATGCCACAGACGCTGTTCTTCGTCACTGTGGACTGGTCTGTGGAATGCCACAGACGCTGTGCTTCGTCACTGTGGACTGGTCTGTGGAATGCCACAGACGCTGTGCTTCGTCACTGTGGACTGGTCTGTGGAATGCCACAGACGCTGTGCTTCGTCACTGTGGACTGGTCTGTGGAATGCCACAGACGCTGTTCTTCGTCACTGTGGACTGGTCTGTGGAATGCCACAGACGCTGTTCTTCGTCACTGCGGACTGGTCTGTGGAATGCCACAGACGCTGTTCTTCGTCACTGTGGACTGGTCTGTGGAATGCCACAGACGCTGTGCTTCGTCACTGTGGACTGGTCTGTGGAATGCCACAGACGCTGTTCTTCGTCACTGTGGACTGGTCTGTGGAATGCCACAGACGCTGTTCTTCGTCACTGCGGACTGGTCTGTGGAATGCCACAGACGCTGTTCTTCGTCACTGTGGACTGGTCTGTGGAATGCCACAGACGCTGTTCTTCGTCACTGTGGACTGGTCTTGCCTGTTACATCTGTGTAGCCGTTTGACTCCTGTGTTATTCATGAGCTGCGTCCCAAAATGGTACCCTATTGCTTTTATAGTGCACTACTTTAGATCAAGGCTCTGGTCAAAAGTAGAGTCATTAAAAGGGAATATGGGTGTCATTTGGGAAGCAGCCATGGTGTGTCTGAGAACAAACTGCACTATTGTCTTCCTACATCAGAGTGACTCATTAATAATCTAGACCTATCAGGTGGCTGACATGACCTCACAATGCTAACAACCACAACGTCAGATGGTACTAGCTGGCTAGCTGTTACAATGATTAGTCTGCTAGGTGTTAGGGTCCTGTCTCTGGCTAGCTGTTACAAGGATTAGTCTGCTAGGTGTTAGGGTCCTGTCTCTGGCTAGCTGTTACTAGGATTAGTCTGCTAGGTGTTAGGGTCCTGTCTCTGGCTAGCTGTTACAAGGATTAGTCTGCTAGGTGTTAGGGTCCTGTCTCTGGCTAGCTGTTACAAGGATTAGTCTGCTAGGTGTTAGGGTCCTGTCTCTGGCTCGGTGTTACAAGGATTAGTCTGCTAGGTGTTAGGGTCCTGTCTCTGGCTCGGTGTTACAAGGATTAGTCTGCTAGGTGTTAGGGTCCTGTCTCTGGCTAGCTGTTACAAGGATTAGTCTGCTAGGTGTTAGGGTCCTGTCTCTGGCTCGGTGTTACAAGGATTAGTCTGCTAGGTGTTAGGGTCCTGTCTCTGGCTAGCTGTTACAAGGATTAGTCTGCTAGGTGTTAGGGTCCTGTCTCTGGCTAGCTGTTACAAGGATTAGTCTGCTAGGTGTTAGGGTCCTGTCTCTGGCTAGCTGTTACAAGGATTAGTCTGCTAGGTGTTAGGGTCCTGTCTCTGGCTCGGTGTTACAAGGATTAGTCTGCTAGGTGTTAGGGTCCTGTCTCTGGCTAGCTGTTACAAGGATTAGTCTGCTAGGTGTTAGTCTGCTAGGTGTTAGTCTGCTAGGTGTTAGTCTGCTAGGTGTTAGTCTGCTAGGTGTTAGTCTGCTAGGTGTTAGTCTGCTAGGTGTTAGTCTGCTAGCTGTTAGGACAAAACCACTACGCCACAAAGGAAGCCTTTTCATTGGTTTCTTTGGACTACAGTAATTTCAATGTAAATTTAGATTAAAAATACCATTAAAAAGACTGCATGGGAGCTTTAAACTCAAACTACCTGCGGGGCTGCATTGAATGGGCGTATCCGTCCCACGGGCATCGAGTTTGAAACATGCTTTTGAGGAGACCGGTTTTCAGGATGTCTCATGGTCTGACAAACACCACTCTAGCTCAGTCACCTTTCACCTCGGATGTGGAAGTGCGACATCGGCGGATGCGGTGGATCAAGATGCATCCAATGCAAAAAACACAGATCTCTCTATCTTAAACTGACATGTTTATATGGGGATTTTTGTATTATTACGCTAATTGAGTTTCCGTAGGGACAACGACCTTAGGGGGTTAAACTCAAACTACCCGCGGGGCTGCATTGAATGGGCGTATCCAGCCCGCGGGCCTCGAGTTTTCAAACATGCTTTATGTGTTAGTCTGATACAAGGGTAAGTTGTACTGTCTACTAACCACATTGATTCCTCCAGCGGTGGCCGCAGAACACACGGTGCCCACGAACGCCATGCCCAGGACCCCTCCCGCATACGCACCCGCCCGACCACTGGGAAACAAAGACAGAATAAAAAAACATTACAGGATAAAACAAAGCTGATCAACTAACAGACCGCTGGGAAAACCAAGAGAAAACATGTCAGACATTGCAGGACAAGTATCGTAGCTGTAGATCAGCTTACATCACAGAAAATCAGTGGTGTAAAGTAATTCAGTAGTTTTTTTGGGGTATCTGTACTTTACTTTTTATATTTTTGACAACTTTTACTTTTACTTCACTACATTCCTAAAGAAAATAATGTACTTTTTACTCCATACATTTTCCTTGACACCCAAAAGTCCTCGTTACATTTTGAATGCTTAGCAGGACAGGAAAATGGTCCAATTCACACACTTATCAAGAGAACATCCCTGGTCATCTCTACTGCCTCTGATCTGGCGGACTCACTAAACACAACTGCTTTGTTTCTGAATGATGTCTGAGTGTTGGAGTGTGCCCCTGGCTATCCGCAAATTTAAAAAAAACACGAACAATTGTGCCAACTGGTTTGCTTAATATAAAGGACTTTGAAATGATTTATACTTTTACTTTTGACACTAAAGTACATTTTTGCAATGACATTTACATTTTACATTTACATTTACGTCATTTAGCAGACGCTCTTATCCAGAGCGACTTACATAAGCATTTAGGGTTAAGTGCCTTGCTCAAGGGCACATCGGCAGATTTTTCACCTAGTCGGCTCGGGGATTAGAACCAGCGACCTTTCGATTACTGGCACAACGCTCTTAGTCACTAAGCTACCTGCCACCCCCATTTACTTTTGATACTTAAGTATATTTAAAACCAAATAATTTTTGACTTTTACTCAAGTAGTATTTTACTGGAGTGACTTTCACTTTTACTTGAGTCATTTCCTGTTAAAAGGTTTCTTTTACTTTTACTCAAGTATGACAACTGGGTACTTTTTCACACCACTGCAGAAAAATACATGACAACTTTCCATCGGTCTACACTACAGTCCACTTCCATTACAGAGTATAATGTAACTCTGGGCCTGGAAGCCAGTTCCACTGCTGTATAATGTAACTCTGGGTGTGGAAGCCAGTTCCACTGCTGTATAATGTAACTCTGGGCGTGGAAGCCAGTTCCACTGCTGTATAATGTAACTCTGGGTGTGGAAGCCAGTTCCACTGCTGTATAATGTAACTCTGGGCGTGGAAGCCAGTTCCACTGCTGTATAATGTAACTCTGGGCGTGGAAGCCAGTTCCACTGCTGTATAATGTAACTCTGGGCGTGGAAGCCAGTTCCACTGCTGTATAATGTAACTCTGGGCGTGGAAGCCAGTTCCACTGCTGTATAATGTAACTCTGGGCCTGGAAGCCAGTTCCACTGCTGTATAATGTAACTCTGGGCGTGGAAGCCAGTTCCACTGCTGTATAATGTAACTCTGGGCGTGGAAGCCAGTTCCACTGCTGTATAATGTAACTCTGGGCGTGGAAGCCAGTTCCACTGCTGTATAATGTAACTCTGGGCGTGGAAGCCAGTTCCACTGCTGTATAATGTAACTCTGGGCGTGGAAGCCAGTTCCACTGCTGTATAATGTAACTCTGGGCGTGGAAGCCAGTTCCACTGCTGTATAATGTAACTCTGGGCGTGGAAGCCAGTTCCACTGCTGTATAATGTAACTCTGGGCGTGGAAGCCAGTTCCACTGCTGTATAATGTAACTCTGGGCGTGGAAGCCAGTTCCACTGCTGTATAATGTAACTCTGGGCGTGGAAGCCAGTTCCACTGCTGTATAATGTAACTCTGGGCGTGGAAGCCAGTTCCACTGCTGTATAATGTAACTCTGGGCGTGGAAGCCAGTTCCACTGCTGTATAATGTAACTCTGGGCGTGGAAGCCAGTTCCACTGCTGTATAATGTAACTCTGGGCGTGGAAGCCAGTTCCACTGCTGTATAATGTAACTCTGGGCGTGGAAGCCAGTTCCACTGCTGTATAATGTAACTCTGGGCGTGGAAGCCAGTTCCACTGCTGTATAATGTAACTCTGGGCGTGGAAGCCAGTTCCACTGCTGTATAATGTAACTCTGGGCGTGGAAGCCAGTTCCACTGCTGTATAATGTAACTCTGGGCGTGGAAGCCAGTTCCACTGCTGTATAATGTAACTCTGGGCGTGGAAGCCAGTTCCACTGCTGTATAATGTAACTCTGGGCGTGGAAGCCAGTTCCACTGCTGTATAATGTAACTCTGGGCGTGGAAGCCAGTTCCACTGCTGTATAATGTAACTCTGGGCGTGGAAGCCAGTTCCACTGCTGTATAATGTAACTCTGGGCGTGGAAGCCAGTTCCACTGCTGTATAATGTAACTCTGGGCGTGGAAGCCAGTTCCACTGCTGTATAATGTAACTCTGGGCGTGGAAGCCAGTTCCACTGCTTTAGCTCATTGTTCCTGTACTGAGTTCAACCTGGGACATCAGGGTCGGTGCAATTCATTATCAGATAGGAGAGAACCAGCAGTAGTCCGGACCTCGTAGGGCTTAAGATGATTGGGTAATCGGGACACAATTGAAACATTTATCAACTAGTCATTGCTATGCATCGGCTGGAGACAAACTGCTCAGTATTAGATGAATAATAATAAATAATAATATGCCATTTAGCAGACGCTTTTATCCAAAGCGACTTACAGTCATGCGTGCATACATTTTTGTGTATGGGTGGTCCCGGGGATCGAACCCACTACCCTGGCGTTACAAGCGCCGTGCTCTACCAGCTGAGCTACAGAGGACCACACGCTAGTCGGTGGTCGGATGCTAAATCACAGACCTGGCTGGCTGAAGACACCAGCGGTATTCAAATATTTAAAATGGAACAAAATAAAAAGGAGAAAATGTCAATAAATGTACTGACATATGCAAATATCTAATACAATAGAATATGCCACTTAGCAGACTGTCTTTTCAAAGCCACGTACATACTATAGTGACTGTATGCATTTTTTTAGTATGTGTACATGTGATCGCTACGGGAATCGAACCCACGACCTAGCTAGCGCCATTCTCTTACGAACTGAGCCACACAGAACCCATACATCTCTCCACTCACACAATGAGCTGCGCGTCGTCATGCCTGATCCGGGGTAGCAGCTCCGTCGTCCTCCACTTGACGAAACGTCCCAACACTTCCCCCGCGGATCCTTCCACACTAAAGGGGTTGGCTTCCTTAAAGATCTCCAGGCCGACCAACACCACGCGGATGTTCAGCTTCTTATAGTACTGTAGATGGGTAGAGAAAAACATACAAAAAGACATCAGTTTATGCTAATTATTTACGGCCACACAGCCACATAATCTAGTACCCTCAAATTCAAATCTGGACCTGGAAGCGGACCTGTTGCACCCTCTATAACCACTGTGATTATTATTTGACCCTGCTGGTCATCTATGAACGTTTGAACATCTTGAAGAACGATCTGGCCTTAATGGCCATGTACTGTTATAATCTCCACCCGGCACAGCCAGAAGAGGACTGGCCACCCCTCAGAGCCTGGTTCCTCTCTAGGTTTCTTCCTAGGTTTCTGCCTTTTCTAGGGAGTTTTTCCTAGCCACCGTGCTTCTACATCTGCATTTAAGTCATTTAGCAGACGCTCTTATCCAGAGCCACTTACAAATTGGATCTGCATTGCTTGCCGTTTGGGGTTTTAGGCTGGGTTTCTGTATAAAGCACTTTGTGACATATGCTGTTGTGAAAAAGGGCTTTATGAATAAATACATTTGATTGTCTAGTACCTTCAAATTCAAATCTGGACCTGGAAGCCACTTATTTCATTGTTCCCCTCTAATCAGGGACTGAGTTAGACCTGTGCCACCAGGTGGGTGATATTAATGATCAGGTAAAACAGACAACCAGCAGTGGGCCGTACGTCCCAGGGAGAACAGACAACCAGCAGTAGTCCGTACGTCCCAGGGAGAACAGACAACCAGCAGTGGGCCGTACGTCCCAGGGTAACATTTGAACACCCCCTTGGTCTAGTACTTTCTCTTGTTTCTCCTGAGTGAAGAGCTCATTGTAGCCGTAGGTCTCAATGAGGACGAAGAAAGTACGTTTCGGTGTAACAATGTTTGTTCGCTTGAGACTGAGTAGCGAGAGAGGGAAATAAGTTTGTCACCCCATCCAGCAGATTGGCTAGTTCCACCATCTCCTGGCGCACCGCTGTCTCGTTCTTCTTCTTGTAGGTATACTGGTGAGAAACAGCAGAACTCAGTCAGTTGATGATCATGTAGGAATACATTCTAATATAACCCATTAGAGTATAATTAACTCACGATTACACATTAGGCAAGTGGTTTTGAAACCTCTCCTCGGGGACCCCCCCAGACGTTTTCACAATTAAGTCGTAGCCCTGAGCCATCTCACCTGATTGACCTAGGTGAAGGGCTTGGTGATTAAGTGGACAAGTTGAATCAGGTGAGCTAGCTGTGGAATAGTTAAATGCATGGAACGGCTGGGGGTCGGCTTGGGGTCCCAGAGGAGAGGTTGGAACACCCTATACAAGTTACACATCATCTATAAAATTGACAAATAGTAAGTATTTTACCCTGAGAAAGTCAGCAACCAACACCAACTCGACATATCTGGTCTGAGGTAAATTACGTTTTCTCTGTTATGAAGAAATGAGAGAAAGTCCTTAGTGAGACTAGTACATCCATTCGCGTGTGTTTAGTCTGGACAGTCATCAGAACATTCACCCCGAATACACTTTAATATCTGTTATGTTCTGCTAGGCTGTGTAATAGACACATCCCAACCCGTAAAAGTGCCGTCATCGAGAGGGAGGGGTCGAAGGGTGAGTGACTCTCAGTGTGCGACGTCTCATTGGTCACTCCGCAGACAAAGGGCTCTGATTGGCTGTGCTCCAGGCGGTAGAGGAGGTGCTCATTATTTGTCGACTGCTTGACTGGTTCAAGCCCATAACTCTGGTTGCCAAGGAGAATGACACCCCTAAAAAGAAGCAGATACATTTAATCAATGCTGACAAATTACTTTATTCACAGAACATCAATGGTTTAACAGCATTTCCTCCCATCAAGCTGAAGTCAGCCAATAAAAGTGAAAGACAGGGAAACAGGATAAATGGTTCGACAAACCAGGAAACTATTATGAAAGGACTGGAGAACTTCCTTGTTAAGAGGCATTTAAAGCCCTCTCATGAGAACAATGAATGTGGAATACAACACAACCCTATTTACAGGTCTACAAACACAAAAGCATGTGGTCCCCTGTAGCTCAGTTGGTAGAGCATGGCGCTTGCAACGCCAGGGTAGTGGGTTCGATCCCTGGGACCACCCATACGTAAAAATGTATGCACACATGGATAAATGGCATATTATTATTATTATTATATAAGACTGACCTGAGGTCAGCAGGTACTGAGGATTAGTATTATTATATATAAGTGAATGAGAGACTGACCTGAGACCTGAGCAGGTGCTGAGGGCGACCAGAGAGTCTTCATGATCCTCCACATCGCCATGGTAATAACAATGGACCTGCAACACACGTCACCATGGTAATAACAATGGACCTGCAACACACGTCACCATGGTAATAACAATGGACCTGCAACACACGTCACCATGGTAATAACAATGGACCTGCAACACACGTCACCATGGTAATAACAATGGACCTGCAACACACGTCACCATGGTAATAACAATGGACCTGCAATGTGACATGCAGCTATACACAGGCATGTCATTCAAACAAGAGCAGCCATGTGGAAATATTATGTATGTACAGTGGGGAAAAAAAGTATTTAGTCAGCCACCAATTGTGCAAGTTCTCCCACTTAAAAAGATGAGAGAGGCCTGTAATTTTCATCATAGGTACACGTCAACTATGACAGACAAATTGAGATTTTTTTCTCTCCAGAAACTCACATTGTAGGATTTTTAATGAATGTATTTGCAAATTATGGTGGAAAATAAGTATTTGGTCACCTACAAACAAGCAAGATTTCTGGCTCTCACAGACCTGTAACTTCTTCTTTAAGAGGCTCCTCTGTCCTCCACTCGTTCCCTGTATTAATGGCACCTGTTTGAACTTGTTATCAGTATAAAAGACACCTGTCCACAACCTCAAACAGTCACACTCCAAACTCCACTATGGCCAAGACCAAAGAGCTGTCAAAGGACACCAGAAACAAAATTGTAGACCTGCACCAGGCTGGGAAGACTGAATCTGCAATAGGTAAGCAGCTTGGTTTGAAGAAATCAACAGTGGGAGCAATTATTAGGAAATGGAAGACATACAAGACCACTGATAATCTCCTTCGATCTGGGGCTCCACGCAAGATCTCACCCCGTGGGGTCAAAATGATCACAAGAACGGTGAGCAAAAATCCCAGAACCACACAGGGGGACCTAGTGAATGATCTGCAGAGAGCTGGGACCAAAGTAACAAAGCCTACCATCAGTAACACACTACGCCGCCAGGGACTCAAATCCTGCAGGCCCGTCTGAAGTTTGCTAGAGTGCATTTGGATGATCCAGAAGAGGATTGGGAGAATGTCATATGGTCAGATGAAACCAAAATATAACTTTTTGGTAAAAACTCAACTCGTCGTGTTTGGAGGACAAAGAATGCTGAGTTGCATCCAAAGAACACCATACCTACTGTGAAGCATGGGGGTGGAAACATCATGCTTTGGGGCTGTTTTTCTGCAAAGGGACCAGGACGACTGATCCGTGTAAAGGAAAGAATGAATGGGGCCATGTATCATGAGATTTTGAGTGAAAACCTCCTTCCATCAGCAAGGCCATTGAAGATGAAACGTGGCTGGGTCTTTCAGCATGACAATGACCCCAAACACACCGCCCGGCAATGAAGGAGTGGCTTCGTAAGAAGCATTTCAAGGTCCTGGAGTGGCCTAGCCAGTCTCCAGATCTCAACCCCATAGAAAATCTTTGGAGGGAGTTGAAAGTCCGTGTTGCCCAGCGACAGCCCCAAAACATCACTGCTCTAGAGGAGATCTGCATGGAGGAATGGGCCAAAATACCAGCAACAGTGTGTGAAAACCTTGTGAAGACTTACAGAAAACGTTTGACCTGTGTCATTGCCAACAAAGGGTATATAACAAATTATTGAGAAACTTTTGTTATTGACCAAATACTTATTTTCCACCATAATTTGCAAATAAATTCATTAAAAATCCTACAATGTGATTTTCTGGAAAAAAAATTCTCATTTTGTCTGTCATAGTGTACCTATGATGAAAATTACAGGCCTCTCTCATCTTTTTAAGTGGGAGAACTTGCACAATTGGTGGCTGACTAAATACTTGTTTTCCCCACTGTATGTATGTATGTATGTATGTATGTATGTATGTATGTATGTATGTATGTATGTATGTATGCATGTATATGTACAGTACCAGTCAAAAGTTTGGACACATCTACTCATTCAAGGGTTTTTCTTTATTTAAAAAAATAATCTGAAAAAAATAAACTTTTGACTGGTACTGTATATATATATATATAGATATATATATATATATATAGATATATATATATATATATATATATATATATATATATATATATATAATTAATTATATACACATACACACTGGCCAGTTTATTAGATACACCGCCCCGTTCATGAAAATGGATCGCTCCTACAGACAGTGAGTCACGTGGCCGTGGCTTGCTATATAAAGCAGGCAGACAGGCATCGAGGCATTCAGTTACTGTTCTATTGAACGTTAGAATGGGCAAAACGAGTGACCTAAGCGACTTTGTGCGTGGTATAATCATCGGTGCCAGGTCTCAGAAAACGGCCGCCCTCCTGGGCTTTTTACGAACAACAGCGTCTAGGGTTTACCGAGAACGGTGCGACAAACAAAAAACATCCAGTCAGCGGCAGTCCTGTGGGCGAAATAATCGTGCAAGCTTACAGGTATGCCACAAACAGACAAATAACGGTACAGTACAACAGTGGTGTGCCGAACGGCATCTCGGAACGCACAACTCGTCGGTCCTTGTCACGGATGGGCTATTGCAGCAGACGACCACACCGGGTTCCACTCCTATCAGCTAAAAACAAGAAGAAGCGGCTCCAGTGGGCACGCCATCACCAACACTGGACAACTGAGGAGTGGAAAAACATCACCTGGAACATGACAGCTAGTTCAGTTTACTTGAGTGGCCTGTGCAGTCCCCAGACCTCAACCCAATAGAGCATCTTTGGGATGAGATGGAACGGGCTGTTCACAGCATGAATGTACCGCCGTCCAATCTGCAGCAACTGCATGATGCTATCGCATCAGCATGGACGAACATCCCTGTGGAACGTTTCCGACACCTTGTAGACTACCCCGAAGAATTCAAGCTGTTCTGGAGGGAAAGGGGGGGGGGGTCCGACCCAGTTCTAGATGGGCGTACCCAATAAACCATGCCCCCCAGCCCGAAGAAAGCATGCCTCCCACCCCACCCAGCAACCAAGGTTGCTTGTCAGTCCCCCTCCCACCCACCCACCCACCCACCCACCCACCCATCCATCCATCCATCCATCCCGAGTCTCCCCTTACATTCCCCCCAATGTCATTCTGTAATGTAGTCACTGCTACTTACATCGGGCTTAGGATATGTAGGCGGCAGATTCCCACTGTCATCATCGGAAAACTGAACAAAGCTTTCGGATAAAAACTCTCTGACAAAAGAAAAATACACAGATCACTCCACAAGAATAGAATTGTGTGACATTAAGGTAATTACTAATATGCAATAGAAAATAATGAGCTGACATACGTGTTCTTTTTTAGATGGAGGAAGTGTTCCTTGTCGTCAATGATCAACGAATAAGAAAGCCTCTCAGGTTCTTGAGTCTGAAATGAGTTCCAACGCAGCACAGTCACGTCACATGAAAATACACCGGTCATTTACCATCGTGTGTCAAAAACCACGAGTTGGAGACCTGTAGGTATCCTACCTTTCCCGAGTCAGGAAGTCTGTCTGCATCTCTTGCCCATCTCCTCTGAATAAGCTGAGGCTTCACAACCGTGTAGCTGGAAAGTTTAGATGTCTGTCCGTTGAAAATATCTGAAAAGGTCAAAAGAACAGCTATGAACTACCTGGTTCATATTCTAATAGCCAATGTCCTGAATGGCGAAGATTACATACACAGCCAAAGTCTAACAGTCCAATCAATCAATCAGCTAATTAAATCAAGTAAAAAAAAACATAAATCTACTGAAATGTGTCAATGATGACATATTGGCATGGTCCCAAGTTCGATAAATGAGTGGAAGACACTGATGCACTGCTGAGTATAGGTGATTCGTTAGGCGCCTTCGACATTGAAGCCGACTTGAAAGGCGAATCGAGACTGACTGCTCTACAAAATCACCTTGCATCATAAATACAGTGCCTTGCAAAAGTATCCTTGGATTTCATCACATTTCATTGTGTTACAAAGTGGAATTCAAATGTCATTTTTTTGATCAACAATCTACACAAAATACTCTGTCAAAGTATATTTTATAAATGTTTTACATTTAAAGATTAATAGAAATTAAATAACAAAAATATAGTCTTTGCATTAGTATTCAGCTCCCTAAATCAATACAGTGGAGAAAAAAAGTATTTAGTCAGCCACCAATTGTGCAAGTTCTCCCACTTAAAAAGATGAGAGAGGCCTGTAATTTTCATCATAGGTACACGTCAACTATGACAGACAAATTGAAGAAGCACAATTGGTGGCTGACTAAATACTTTTTTTCCCCCACTGTACATGTTAGAAACACCTTTGGCAGCGATTACAGCTGTGAGTCTTTCTGGGTAAGTCTAAGAGCTTTACCACACCTGTATTGTGCAATATTAATTTTTATTACATTTGCCCATTATTCTTTTCATAATTCTTCAAGCTCTGTCAAGATGTTGGGAATCATGGCTAAACAGCTGTTTTTAAGTCTTGCCAAAGATTTTCAAGTAGATTTAAGTCACAACTGTAACCTGAGTGGCCCCTCAGGAACATTCACTGTCGTCTTGGTAACCAACTCCAGTGTAGAACATTCACTGTCGTCTTGGTAACCAACTCCAGTGTAGAACATTCACTGTCGTCTTGGTAACCAACTCCAGTGTAGAACATTCACTGTCGTCTTGGTAACCAACTCCAGTGTAGAACATTCACTGTCGTCTTGGTAACCAACTCCAGTGTAGATTTGGCCTTGTGTTTTAGGTTATTGCCCTGCTGAGAGGTGAATTCCTCTCCCAGTCTCTGGTGGAAAGCAGACTGGAGCAGGTTTTCCACTAGGATTTTTGCCTGTGCTTAGCTCCATCCAGTCCCATTTATTTTTATCCTGAAAAACTCCTCAGTATTTGCCGATGTCAAGCATACCCATAGCATGATGCAGCCACCACCACGCTTGAAAATAATTAGACGGTTAAAGCATGGTTCAGTTCAGCTGGCACCTAGCCGAGCTACGCTAGCCAAACTGAACGAGTCTGCTCCCATACTCCCTTAAAAGATATTCACTTGAAAAACAAGAAAAAAAGCGGCAATTATACACTTCCTCAAAATAGTCTGAATTCATCTAAGATAACTCAAGAAATCTGTCATTCATTTTGACGTTTTTGCTGAGGAGATCGTAGTCGCGCGATTTTGCATCTGACTATAATGATTGGTGCAGTATTTTCTCAAGTAAATTATTTTTCCATGAGGACGAGTCGTCTCTCGTTGAATGACACCAGGCACTTCATTGAAGAATCCCTACTGTTGACCAATCGCCGACGAGGGGGCGTAGACTTCGACTTTCCTCGAGAAGAAATGTGTGCCCAAATAGCCCGAAAAAGTCCAAAACGAACAAAAATGTCACAAAATGTTGTCATAATAAATCCACGAACTGTTCCAAACTGTTTCAGCTGGGAAGCATGCGGACGCCTTTACTTAGTGATGTGTTGTGTTGGATTTGCTCATTCTTTGGGTGGGGGGGGGCATTAGGCCAAAAAGTGTGTTCCTTTGCAGTGTTTTTTTTCCTTCAGTGTTACTTCAGTGCCTTGTTGCATACAGAATGTTCTGGAATATTCTGATTCTGTATATTTCCATTGTTCTTTTCACTGTCGTTTAAGTCGTGATTGTGACGTCACTACAATGTTGATCCACCCTCAGTTCTCCCATCACAGCCATTGAACTCTGTACTTGTTTTTAAATAACCAATGACCTCATGGTAACATCCCTGAGCAGGTTCATTCCTGTCCTGCAGTTCAGTTCAGAAGGACAACTATCTTCGACGTGTCTGGTTTAATACATAATCCACAGCATAATTATTAACTTGACCAATGCTTAAAAGAGATATTCAAGGTCTGATTTGTTATTGTTTCCCCATCTACCAATCACTGCCCTTCTTTATGAGGCTTTCGAAAAGCTCCCTGGTCTTTGTAGTTGAATCTGTGCTTGAAATTCAATACTTGACTGAGGGACCTTCCAGATGTTGTATGTATGGGGGACAGAGGAAGGGGTAGTGGACCTTCCAGATGTTGTATGTATAGGGGACAGAGGAAGGGGTAGTGGACCTTCCAGATGTTGTATGTATGGGGGACAGAGGACGGGGTAGCCATTCAAACATCATGTCATCCCATATTACTTCACACAGAGTGAGTCCATGTAACTTATTATGCGATTTGTTAAGCCACATTTGACTCCTGAACTAATTTAGACTTGCCTAAAAAAAGCGGCTGAATACTTATGCAACGACTATATTTTAGTTATCTAATTATTAATTTTTTTTATCTTCCATTTTGACAGAGTATTTTGAGTATATTGTTGACAAAAAAAAAAGACAATTAAATCCACTTTGATACCACTTTTTAACACAATAAAATGTAAAGGAATCCAAGGGGTCTGAATCCTTTTGCAAGGCACTGTGACTACTCAGTATGAATCCAAGGGGTCTGAATCCTTTTGCAAGGCACTGTGACTACTCAGTATGAATCCAAGGGGTCTGAATCCTTTTGCAAGGCACTGTGACTACTCAGTATGAATCCAAGGGGTCTGAATCCTTTTGCAAGGCTCTGTGACTACTCCGTATGAATCCAAGGGGTCTGAATCCTTTTGCAAGGCACCGTGACTACTCCGTATGAATCCAAGGGGTCTGAATCCTTTTGCAAGGCACTGTGACTACTCAGTATGAATCCAAGGGGTCTGAATCCTTTTGCAAGGCACTGTGACTACTCCGTATGAATCCAAGGGGTCTGAATCCTTTTGCAAGGCACTGGGACTACTCCGTATGAATCCAAGGGGTCTGAATCCTTTTGCAAGGCACCGTGACTACTCCGTATGAATCCAAGGGGTCTGAATCCTTTTGCAAGGCACCGTGACTACTCCGTATGAATCCAAGGGGTCTGAATCCTTTTGCAAGGCACCGTGACTACTCCGTATGAATCCAAGGGGTCTGAATCCTTTTGCAAGGCACTGTGACTACTCCGTATGAATCCAAGGGGTCTGAATCCTTTTGCAAGGCTCTGTGACTCAGTGTGATTTGTAGATCAGTCAGTCAGTCACAACTGACCCATGATGCATCACGGTTTTGATGCTCTCGAACGAGGCCATTATCATCAGTTCTCTTTAGGTATGGATAGTACTGCATATCTGGAGTGAGTGAAGTGGGCGTGGCGAAATAAGTGATGGCATAACATCAGCGGGTAGATCAACAGTGATGGTGTAACATCAGCGGGTAGATCAACAGTGATGGTGTTACATCAGCGGGTAGATCAACAGTGATGGCGTAACATCAGTGGGTAGATCAACAGTGATGGTGTTACATCAGTGGGTAGATCAACAGTGATGGTGTTACATCAGTGGGTAGATCAACAGTGATGGTGTTACATCAGCGGGTAGATCAACAGTGATGGTGTTACATCAGCGGGTAGATCAACAGTGATGGCGTAACATCAGCGGGTAGATCAACAGTGATGGTGTTACATCAGCGGGTAGATCAACAGTGATGGTGTTACATCAGCGGGTAGATCAACAGTGATGGCGTAACATCAGTGGGTAGATCAACAGTGATGGCGTAACATCAGTGGGTAGATCAACAGTGATGGTGTTACATCAGCGGGTAGATCAACAGTGATGGCGTAACATCAGTGGGTAGATCAACAGTGATGGCGTAACATCAGCGGGTAGATCAACAGTGATGGCGTAACATCAGCGCTCCATTATTGGTTAAACGGTTTTGATTAAGCGGTGTGGTTTTTCGTTTCTTACCATACAACCACCGTATCGTGAGAGTTTGGACTTCTGTTTTGAAGCCAGATGATTAGTCTGAGCTGTATTTCACCGTTAGTTTTACACAAATAATTCTAAATCTGCAGTTAGTAAAACTGACAATTTCTTATTAAAAAGTACTGATGATAAGCCGTTCATGTCGTCCCCATTAAGTAGAATGTATTAAGGTGACATCTAGACGTTATCAATATTACACTGAACAAAAATATAAAAACGCAACATTTAAAGTGTTGGTCCCATGTTTCATGAGCTGAAATAAAAGATCCCAGACATTTTCTATATGCCCAAGAAGCTTATTTCTCTCAAATTTTGTGCACAAATTTGTTTACATCCCTGTTAGTGAGCATTTCTCCTTTGCCAAGATAATCAATCCACCTGACAGGTGTGACATATCAAGAAGCTGATTAAACAGCATGATCATTACACAGATGCACCTTGTGCTGGGGACAATAAAAGCCCACTCTAAAATGTGCAGTTTTGTCACACAACACAATACCACAGATGTCTCAAGTTTTGCGGGAGCGTGCAATTGGCATGCTGACTGCAGGAATGTCCACCAGAGATGTTGCCTGAGAATTTAATGTTCATTTCTCTACCAAAAACAACCGCCTCCAACATCATTTTAAAGAATTTGGCACTACATCCAACCGGCCTCACAACCACAGACCACGTGTAACCACGCCAGCCCAGGACCTCCACATGCGGCTTCTTCACCTGATCGTCTGAGACCAGCCACCCGGACAGCTGATGAAACTGAGGAGTATTTCTGTCTGTAATAAAGCCCCTTTGTGAGAAAAACTCATTCTGATTGGCAACATGCAACAATGTCAATGATTTTACAATGTTACAATTCATATAAGGAAAATCAGTCAATTGAAATAAATTAATCAGGCCCTAATCTATGGATTTCACATGACTGGGCAGGGGCATAGCCATGGGTGGGCCTGGGAGGGCATAGGCCCACCCCCTGAGGAGCCAGGCCCACCCCCTGAGGAGCCAGGCCCACCCATGGCTGCGTCCCTGCCCAGTCATGTGAAATCCATAGATTAGGGCCTGATGAATTTATTTAAATTGACTGATTTTCCTTATATGAACTGTAACATAGTAAAATCATTGAAATTGTTGCATGTTGCGTTTATATTTTTGTTCAGTATAGTTATGTCTTGTGTAGGCTGTGACCAAATACTTATTTTCCACCATAATTTGCAAATAAATTCATTAAAAATCCTACAATGTGATTTTCTCTGGATTTTTTTCTCTCCATTTGTATGTCATAGTTGACGTGTACCTATGATGAAAATTACAGGCCTCTTATCTTTTTAAGTGGGAGAACATGCACAATTGGTGGCTGACTAAATACTTTTTTCCCCCACTGTATGTGAGGGTAAAGAAATTGCCACATTAGCTACCACCGGCAATACCGTTATCCAGCTGCCCAGTGGGAATCACCTCAGGTTCAGTTTGCTCCTAGCAGATATCGGCTTGGTGAAGCGACCGTCTGGTGCTCTCATACTCCCTAAAGACCTTGGCTTGTAAAACTAGAAAAACGCTACAATATGACTGTTGTTTCTCTCTCTTGAGCCACCGTAGCAACAACATAGCCAGAAACCGTTGCTCAAAATCGTCTGAATGAATCTAAGATAAATCAAGAAATCTGTCATTGATTTTGCATGTTTTTTTGCTGCTGGAGGTCTTAGTCGCACAATTGTACATCTAGCTAAGATGTTTGGTGCAGTATTTCTGAAGTGAAAAACTGTGCGTGAAAAGTAGTCATCTCTTGTTGAACGACAACAAAAACACTTCATGTCCCCGCTCCTACTAGGAGTAGTACTGTTGACAGCCGAAGGGGCGTAGACTGCGGCTCAGGAACTTCGACTTGCCTCAATAAAACCTTTGTGTTCAGAACAGACCAAAAACCCTGCCGAAGACCAACACGTCAAACGTGTTCAGAACAGACCAAAAACCCTGCCGAAGACCAACACGTCAAACGTGTTCAGAACAGACCAAAAAACCTGCCGAAGACCAACACGTCAAACGTGTTCAGAACAGACCAAAAACCCTGCCGAAGACCAACACGTCAAACGTGTTCAGAACAGACCAAAAAACCTGCCGAAGACCAACACGTCAAACGTGTTCAGAACAGACCAAAAACCCTGCCGAAGACCAACACGTCAAACGTGTTCAGAACAGACCAAAAACCCTGCCGAAGACCAACACGTCAAACGTGTTCAGAACAGACCAAAAAACCTGCCGAAGACCAACACGTCAAACGTGTTCAGAACAGACCAAAAACCCTGCCGAAGACCAACACGTCAAACGTGTTCAGAACAGACCAAAAAACCTGCCGAAGACCAACACGTCAAACAATGACATGGGGCGAACTGTTCCGACTGGGACGCACACCGTCATCTTTTGATCGACTCGTCGTGCAGCCCAACCAGGCACGTAAAACAGTCTTGAGTGGCAACAAATCAGCCCAATTACCCCACCTAGTGTGTTGTGAAATCGGTTATGAATGTATTGTAATGTTTTTAAAATGGTATAAATGCCTTAATTTTGCCGGACCCCAAGAAGAGTAAGGGGGATCCATAATAAATCCAAATGTCATGATGACAGACACCTGTCTCGATCAATGAGACAATACTTAAAATAGACAAGATGATGGCATACACATTGTTGGATTACTTCATGGAGCAAAACAACTATTTATTTTAATAATGGGGCATTTTCTAAATTCAAAACGGACCCCCTGCAACTTGACACGGACATTTTATAAGACTCCTGTTTCCACGAATTGAGGAGGAAGAAAGTATCGCCAAGGTTGGTCAAACATTCTCTGTGCTACACCAAACAGTACCTAACCTGTAACTCCCAGGAATACCACAAATATTTGGTTAAATCACATTACCTGATGTAACAATCTGTAGCACTTCCTCTTGGCTTCCAGAACCCAGACACTGAAGTAAACTTCCCACTTTCTTTTTTGTTAACCTTAAATAAAATAGCTAAACTAAACTAAATATAAAATAGCAGTGTCTAAACAACTTAACTTACATTTTTCACAATGTATATATTTGTGGTGTGTCACATTCCATGTTGTATTTGTTTAGCCGACGTTTCATATCCGGGTCCACGCATTAAAAACTGATTTAGGATCAGCCCTTCCCATCCCCGCCCACACCTTTAGGCATTATGTTGAAACAATAAGACCGACCCTGGATCAGTATTTCTAGCAGGCAATAACAAAATTAATTATTTTGTGCGGAAGGAACCTATTCCCGAGGCATTGTAATCGCAACAGGTACCAAGTTTAATGTAGAAGGCTGTCACCTAAAGGCAATAAATAAAAAAACATCTCAATCTCTCACCCACCTTGATTGTTCTCGGCTCCAACGATGCAACAAATTAGAACCACTAAAGTCACTAGACTTTTCCCCACCATGATCGTTGCTACAGCATTTGTCCATTGACGGCTGCTGTGTTATCGTGCTGTGCTCGGCGGCCAGGGCAGGTGTGAAGGCTAGGGTGTGCACCGGTGAGCCAGAGGGGGTGTGCCGAAAGTAATTCTTCTTCTGTGGGGGTCTATCGGCGTTTGGCATCCAACGTTATGGTGCATTACCGCCACCTACTGTACTGAAGTGTGAGCCAGAGAGGACAACTAAATCCTACCTGCCAGCCCCGATTATCTTACAAAATAAAACGAAACGTTAGAAACTATATCTACTGATGTTCACTTTTTATATTCAGTTCTTCTATCCTCTTCTCTCTCATCCCAGCTAACAAAAAAATTCCCACAACTTTAGAGAACGTTCCCTTAAGAGCCTCCTTAGGTCATTAACATTTTCATAGGAATGTTCCTGTGATGTGCAAGGAACGTTTCCTGGGGACCATTCCCTTAATTTCTAATAGAACTTACCCAGAACATGTTCTCGGAACTTAAGATATGAATGTTCTTAACATGTTTCATGGGAACGTTACAAGCTCATTCATGTGTCCAGTTTTCTGGGGGTTAGGAGAATATTCCATCAACGTCCCACCAAACGTACACAGAACATGGTTGCCGTGTTCTCAGAACATATGATATTAATGTTCTAGACAAGTTTCATGGGAACGTTGCAAGAACATTTATGTGTCCAAAGAAAAATTAATTTCATACAAGGTGTTGTTACTGTTGCCAAGCCAATCAAGGCCCTGATTGGTGAACCATGGATCCATTCATTGCTCTTTGTCTGTTGGCAGGGTTAGGGATACTCATACACACAGTGCTTTTAACATGCAGTGTTTTCAACTTACATGATTACATTTTGCGTCTAATTATTATTATTCAACATGTCCTCACCTGGGATTTGACCTCCCGAGTGGCACAGTGGTCTAAGGCACTGCATCGCAGTGCTAGCTGGTTCAAATCCAGGCTCTGTCGTAGCCGGCCGCGACCGGGAGACCCATGGGGCGGCGCACAATTCGTCCAGGGTAGGGGAGGGAATGGTCGGCAGGGAAGGATGTAGCTCAGTTGGTAGAGCATGGCGTTTGCAACGCCAAGGTTGTGGGTTCGATTCCCACGGGGGGCCAGTATGAAAAAATAAAAATAAAAAATTATGTTTGCGCTCACTAACTGTAAGTCGCTCTGGATAAGAGCGTCTGCTAAATGACTAAAATGTAAATTTGAACTCACAACCCCTTGGTTCACGGTACTCCGATCTTCCTGCTACACCACCATATCTGTGTCAGCTGATATGAAAAAAATACTATGGTATAAATACTATAGTATTCACTGTCGTGTGTTTTGGCAGACTTTACTGTAGTATCCACTGTAATGTTTTTGCGGTAGTATTTACTGTAGTATACTGTAGTCTTTACAGTTTGCTATAGTATAAATACTGTAGTAAAATAACTCTGGTATACTGTAGTATTTACTATAGTGTTTTGGTTTTATTATCTTTGACATAGAAATGGGGTGCTTTCTCCCTGAGGAAACCTACTGGAGAAATACTAAAATAACACACTTTTCCCATAACCTGTAAGTAGGACTGGGGTGGGACCGGATAGTTCAGCGCTTCTGCTCTTTTCTATAACCTGACGGGAACACAATACACGGTCTATTCTATAACCTGACGGGAACACAATATACGGTCTATTCTATAACCTGAAGGGAACACAATACACGGTCTATTCTATAACCTGAAGGGAACACAATACACGGTCTATTCTATAACCTGAAGGGAACACAATACACGGTCTATTCTATAACCTGAAGGGAACACAATACACAGTCTATTCTATAACCTGAAGGGAACACAATATACGGTCTATTCTATAACCTGAAGGGAACACAATACACGGTCTATTCTATAACCTGAAGGGAACACAATACACAGTCTATTCTATAACCTGAAGGGAACACAATATACGGTCTATTCTATAACCTGAAGGGAACACAATATACGGTCTATTCTATAACCTGAAGGGAACACAATACACGGTCTATTCTATAACCTGAAGGGAACACAATATACGGTCTATTCTATAACCTGACGGGAACACAATATACGGTCTATTCTATAACCTGAAGGGAACACAATATACGGTCTATTCTATAACCTGAAGGGAACACAATACACAGTCTATTCTATAACCTGAAGGGAACACAATATACGGTCTATTCTATAACCTGAAGGGAACACAATATACGGTCTATTCTATAACCGGAAGGGAACACAATACACGGTCTATTCTATAACCTGACGGGAACACAATATACGGTCTATTCTATAACCTGAAGGGAACACAATATACGGTCTATTCTATAACCTGAAGGGAACACAATACACGGTCTATTCTATAACCTGAAGGGAACACAATATACGGTCTATTCTATAACCTGAAGGGAACACAATACACGGTCTATTCTATAACCTGAAGGGAACACAATACACTGTCTATTCTATAACCTGAAGGGAACACAATATACGGTCTATTCTATAACCTGACGGGAACACAATACACAGTCTATTCTATAACCTGAAGGGAACACAATATACGGTCTATTCTATAACCTGAAGGGAACACAATATACGGTCTATTCTATAACCTGAAGGGAACACAATACACGGTCTATTCTATAACCTGAAGGGAACACAATATACGGTCTATTCTATAACCTGAAGGGAACACAATACACGGTCTATTCTATAACCTGAAGGGAACACAATACACGGTCTATTCTATAACCTGAAGGGAACACAATATACGGTCTATTCTATAACCTGACGGGAACACAATACACGGTCTATTCTATAACCTGAAGGGAACACAATATACGGTCTATTCTATAACCTGAAGGGAACACAATACACTGTCTTTTCTATAACCTGAAGGGAACACAATACACAGTCTATTCTATAACCTGAAGGGAACACAATATACGGTCTATTCTATAACCTGAAGGGAACACAATATACGGTCTATTCTATAACCTGAAGGGAACACAATACACGGTCTATTCTATAACCTGAAGGGAACAAAATATACGGTCTATTCTATAACCTGACGGGAACACAATACACGGTCTATTCTATAACCTGACGGGAACACAATACACGGTCTATTCTATAACCTGAAGGGAACACAATACACGGTCTATTCTATAACCTGAAGGGAACACAATACACGGTCTATTCTATAACCTGAAGGGAACACAATATACGGTCTATTCTTGGCATGTAGGTGTTTTCACTTATGGGCGGCACCAATTAGGATAAGGGGGAGGAGAATGGGCAGGGTATATGCAAATCAAATACTGTAGTATTTACTATACTTAAAGTGTAGTGTTTTTGCGTACATTACTGTAGTATTTACTACAGTTTTTTTGCAGATAATACTGTAGTATTTCCTATAGTATTCTACAGTATAATACAACATTTTATAGTAAGTACTACACATGATCGAGGGATACTACATTGTGTAGTATAGTATTATAAAGTGTGTAGTATAGTATTCTACAATATACTACAGTTTACTACAGTGTGTAGTTTAGTATTCTACAGTTTACTACAGTGTGTAGTATAGTATTCTACAGTATACTACAGTTTACTACAGTGTGTAGTTTAGTATTCTACAGTTTACTACAGTGTGTAGTATAGTATTCTACAATATACTACAGTTTACTACAGTGTATAGTATAGTATTCTACAGTTTACTACAGTGTATAGTATAGTATTCTACAGTTTACTACAGTGTGTAGTCTAGTACTCTACAGTATACTACAGTTTACTACAGTGTGTAGCTTAGTATTCTACAGTATTCTACAGTTTACTACAGTGTGTAGTATAGTACTCTACAGTATACTACAGTTTACTACAGTGTGTAGTATAGTATTCTACAGTTTACTGCAGTGTGTAGTTTAGTATTCTACAGTTTACTACAGTGTGTAGTTTAGTATTCTACAGTTTACTACAGTGTATAGTATAGTACTCTACAGTTTACTACAGTGTGTAGTATAGTATTCTACAGTATACTACAGTTTACTACAGTGTGTAGTATAGTACTCTACAGTATACTACAGTTTACTACAGTGTGTAGTATAGTACTCTACATTATACTACAGTTTACTACAGTGTGTAGTTTAGTATTCTACAGTTTACTACAGCGTGTAGTATAGTATTCTACAGTATACTACAGTTTACTACAGTGTAGTTTAGTATTCTACAGTTTACTACAGCGTGTAGTATAGTACTCTACAGTATACTACAGTTTACTACAGTGTGTAGTATAGTATTCTACAGTTTACTACAATGTGTAGTATAGTACTCTACATTATACTACAGTTTACTACAGTGTGTAGTTTAGTATTCTACAGTTTACTACAGTGTGTAGTTTAGTATTCTACAGTTTACTACAGTGTGTAGTATAGTACTCTACAGTTTACTACAGTGTGTAGTATAGTATTCTACAGTTTACTACAGTGTGTAGTATAGTATTCTACAGTATACTACAGTTTACTACAGTGTAGTTTAGTATTCTACAGTTTACTACAGTGTGTAGTATAGTACTCTACAGTTTACTACAGTGTGTAGTATAGTATTCTACAGTTTACTACAGCGTGTAGTATATTATTCTACAGTATACTACAGTTTACTACAGTGTAGTTTAGTATTCTACAGTTTACTACAGTGTGTAGTATAGTACTCTACAGTATACTACAGTTTACTACAGTGTGTAGTATAGTATTCTACAGTTTACTACAATGTGTAGTATAGTACTCTACATTATACTACAGTTTACTACAGTGTGTAGTTTAGTATTCTACAGTTTACTACAGTGTGTAGTTTAGTATTCTACAGTTTACTACAGTGTGTAGTATAGTACTCTACATTATACTACAGTTTACTACAGTGTGTAGTTTAGTATTCTACAGTTTACTACAGTGTGTATTATAGTATTCTACAGTTTACTACAGTGTGTAGTCTCCAGTATCTATGCTGTCTATGTGCCAGGAGGCTTGCGTCAGTCTGTTAGATCTGGTGAAATTCTCCTGTCTTATCTGGTGTGCTGTGTGAATTTAAGTATGATCCCTCTAATTCTCCCATCTCTCTCTCTCTCTCTCTCTCTCTCTCTCTCTCTCTCTCTCTGTCTCTCTCTCTCTCTCTCTCTCTCTCTCTCTCTCTCCCCTCGCAGAGGACCTGAACCCTAGGACCATGCCTCAGGACTACCTGGCCTGATGACTCCTGGCTGTCCCCAGTCCACCTGGTCGTCCTGCTGCTCCAGTTTCAACTGTTCTGCCTGCGACTATGGAATCCTGACCTGTTCACCAGACGTGCTACTGTGTCCCGGATCTGCTGTTTTTGAGAATCTCTCTCTCTCTCTTGCTGTCTCGACCTCTGAATGCTCGGCTATGAAAAGCCAACTGACATTTACTCCTGAGGTACTGACCTGTTGCAACCTCTACAACCACTGTGATTATTATTTGACCCTGCTGGTCATCTATAAACGTTTGAACATCTTGAAGAACGATCTGGCCTTAATGGCCATGTACTGTTATAATCTCCACCCGGCACAGCCAGAAGAGGACTGGCCACCCCTCAGAGCCTGGTTCCTCTGTATATTTCTTCCTAGGTTCCTGCCTTTTCTAGGGAGTTTTTCCTAGCCACCGTGCTTCTACATCTGCATTGCTTGCTGTTTGGGGTTTTAGGCTGAGTTTCTGTATAAAGCACTTTGTGACATCTGCTGATGTAAAAAGGGTTTTATAAATACATTTGATTGAGAACAAACCCTAACTCCTCCCCCTAGGTCCTGTCCAGTAGAAACCCTAACTCCTCCCCCTAGGTCCTGTCCAGTAGAAACCCTAACTCCTCCCCCCCCTAGGTCCTGTCCAGTAGAAACCCTAACTCCTCCCCCTAGGTCCTGTCCAGTAGAAACCCTAACCCCTCCCCCTAGGTCCTGTCCAGTAGAAACCCTAACTCCTCCCCCTAGGTCCTGTCCAGTAGAAACCCTAACTCCTCCCCCTAGGTCCTGTCCAGTAGAAACCCTAACTCCTCCCCCTTGGTCCTGTCCAGCAGAAACCCTAACCCCTCCCCCCTGACTAGATCTGAAACAACTTGATCGGTGTGAGCAACAGGGTGCAGCACTTTGAAGTCAATCTCAGCTCTGTTAAAAGTACACTCAATAAAAAACGTATTGATCTTAGTGATTCAGAAGTATCATTAAAACAGGTTAATATGCTCCACCAACATTAGACAACTATACAGTCGTGGTCAAAAGTTTTGAGAATGACACAAGTATTGGTCTTCACAAAGTTTGTTGCTTCAGTGTTTTTAGATATTTTTGTCAGATGTTACAATGGTATACTGAAGTATAATTACAAGCATTCCGTAAGTGTCAAAGGCTTTTATTGACAATTACATTAAGTTTATGCAAAGAGTCAATATTTGCAGTGTTGACCCTTCTTTTTCCAAGACCTCTGCAATCCGCCCTGGCATGCTTTCAATTAACTTCTGGGCCACATCCTGACTGATGGCAGCCCATTCTTGCATAATCAATGCTTGGAGTTTGTCAGAATTTGTGGGTTTTTGTTTGTCCACCCGCCTCTTGAGGATCGACCACAAGTTCTCAATGGGATTAAGGTCTGGGGAGTTTCCTGGCCATGGACCCAAAATGTAGATGTATTGTTCCCCGAGCCACTTAGTTATCACTTTTGCCTTATGGCAAGGTGCTCCATCATGCTGGAAAAGGCATTGTTCGTTACCAAACTGTTCTTGGATGGTTGGGAGAAGTTGCTCTCGGAGGATGTGTTGGTACCATTCTTTATTCATGAATGTGTTCTTAGGCAAAATTGTGAGTGAAGTGAGCCCACTCCCTTGGCTGAGAAGCAACCCCACACATGAATGGTCTCAGGATGCTTTACTGTTGGCATAACACAGGACTGATGGTAGTGCTCACTTTGTCTTCTCCAGACAAGCTTTTTTGCCCCAAACAATCGGAAAGGGGATTTATCAGAGAAGATGACTTTACCCCAGTCCTCAGCAGTCCAATCCCTGTACCTTTTGCAGAATATCAGTCTGTCCCTGATGTTTTTCCTGGAGAGAAGTGGCTTCCTCGCTGCCCTTCTTGACACCAGGCCATCCTCCCAAAGTCTTCGCCTCACTGTGCGTGCAGATGCACTCACACCTGCCTGCTGCCATTCCTGAACAAGCTCTGCACTGGTAGTGCCCCAATTCCGCAGCTGAATCAACTTTAGGGAGACGTCATGGCGCTTGCTGGACTTTCTTGGGCGCCCTGACGCCTTCTTCACAACAATTGAACCTCTCTCCTTGAAGTTCTTGATGATCCGATAAATGGTTGATTTAGGTGCAATCTTACTAGCAGCAATATCCTTGCCTGTGAAGCCCTTTTTGTGCAAAGCAATGATGACGGCACGTGTTTCCTTGCAGGTAACCATGGTTAACAGAGGAAGAACAATGATTTCAAGCACCACCCTCCTTTTAAAGCTTCCAGTCTGTTATTCTAACTCAATCAGCATGACAGAGTGATCTCCAGCCTTGTCCTCGTCAACACTCTCACCTGTGTTAACGAGAGAATCACTGACATGATGTCAGCTGGTCCTTTTGTGGCAGGGCTGAAATGCAGTGGAAATGTTTTTGGGGGATTAAGTTAATTTTCATGGCAAAGAGGGACTATGCAATTAATTGCAATTCATCTGATCACTCTTCGTAACATTCTGGAGTATATGCAAATTGCCATCATAAAAACTGAGGAAGCAGACTTTGTGAAAATTAATATTTGTGTCATTCTCAAAACTTTTGACCACGGCTGTACAGAAAGCCCCTAGTGTTAAAATAAGCACATCAAATAAAATATGAAAGAATATTCAAATTAACTGACAACTGTCACAGACACGGTGGCGTAGGAGGAAGATCTGAATGCCGTGAACCAAGAGGTTGGGAGTTCAAATCCCAGGTGAGGACATGTTGAATAATAATTACTGTATAAATGAAACATGCACAATGTAATCAATAGTGTCAAATATGTATGTTGAAAACACACTCTTAAAAGCAGTGTGTGCGTGAGTATGTGTTTTCAACATACATATTTGACACAATTGATTACATTGTGTATGTTCATTGCCAACAGATAAAAAGAGCTGTGAATGGATCAGTGGTTCACCAATCAGGGCCTTGGTTGTCTTGGCAACAGCTGTGAATGGATCAGTGGTTCACCAATCAGGGCCTTGAGGGGCTTGGCAACAGCTGTGAATGGATCAGTGGTTCACCAATCAGGGCCTTGAGGGGCTTGGCAACAGCTGTGAATGGATCAGTGGTTCACCAATCAGGGCCTTGAGGGGCTTGGCAACAGCTGTGAATGGATCAGTGGTTCACCAATCAGGGCCTTGGTTGTCTTGGCAACAGCTGTGAATGGATCAGTGGTTCACCAATCAGGGCCTTGAGGGGCTTGGCAACAGCTGTGAATGGATCAGTGGTTCACCAATCAGGGCCTTGATGTGTAAATTAAAACAAATTTTTTTTTTTTTGGGGGGGGGGGACGTTTCTTTGGGTCCATCAGGTGACATCCTGACAACTGATACACAGAAAGGTTCTTGCAGTTTTTCAATGAAACCTGTCTAGAACATTAATATCATATGTTCTGAGAACACGGCAACCGTGTTCTGTGTGTGTTTGGTGGGACGTTGATGGAATATTCTCCTAACCCACAGAAAACTGGACACATGAATGTTCTTGCAACGTTCCCATGAAACGTGTCTAGAACATTAATGTTGTATATTCTGAGAACATTGTAACCACGTTCTAGAGAAGTTCTGCTTGACATGAATGGAATGTTCTCCTAACTTTAAACACCAAAACATGCTGAAATGGTTCTCAGAAGGTTTTTGGAAACATTACAAAAATATTCTTCCTCCCGAGAATTGTTAGCTGGGATAGCAATTCTCTCTCTCTCTCTCTCTCTCTCTCTCTCTCTCTCTCTCTCT